>NC_069499.1:962791861-962981861 GCF_027579735.1 Bombina bombina
TGTTTTATCTGGCAACGTAAGATTGCACCTACAAGTAAGGAACAATTAACCCTCTAGTAGAAAAAACATTACCCAAAACGTTATGAAAAATAAAATAGCAACCCCCTGCACCTCGCCACAGCTCTGCTGTGGCGCCTACCTGCCCTCTGGGGTCTGAAAATTACACTCTCACTTCGATAAGGCTATCTCTTCAGTTTAGGCCCACCGGAGCTGGAGCTTGCTGCCTTCAAGTGAAATACAACTGCGCATCTAAGGCGCGAAATTAGGCCCCGCCCATCTTGAACGATGTCTCTGCCTAGTAAAAAACCGATGTAAAGCGGTATAAGAACTAGCCATGTGGGTTTTCATATACCCAATACACTAATCTCAGCCATGTGAAACCCTCCAGTGCCATCAAACACACAAACGTTAGTGCATAAAAACGTTATTTGCCCCTGCACATAAATCCTTTTTTACTCAAAACATTATGCAACCAGTGTCCATTTTTAGCCCAAAATATAACAGGTCCCAGTAACATCCCTTTATTGCATGTAGGATTACTGCTTACCCCTTCCCTCATGGGAACTATGTCAGCCAGTTCTGAAATACCACAGTCTCTCCAGAAAAAAAACAGAATTTATGCTTACCTGATAAATTACTTTCTCCAACGGTGTGTCCGGTCCACGGCGTCATCCATTACTTGTGGGAATATTCTCTTCCCCAACAGGAAATGGCAAAGAGCACAGCAAAAGCTGTCCATATAGCCCCTCCTCAGGCTCCGCCCCCCAGTCATTCGACCGACGGTTAGGAGAAAAAAGGAGAAACTATAGGGTGCCGTGGTGACTGTAGTGTATAGAGAAAGAAATTTTTCAAACCTGATTAAAAAACCAGGGCGGGCCGTGGACCGGACACACCGTTGGAGAAAGTAATTTATCAGGTAAGCATAAATTCTGTTTTCTCCAACATTGGTGTGTCCGGTCCACGGCATCATCCATTACTTGTGGGAACCAATACCAAGCTTTAGGACACGGATGAAGGGAGGGAGCAAATCAGGTTACCTAAACAGAAGGCACCACGGCTTGCAAAACCTTTCTCCCAAAAATAGCCTCCGAAGAAGCATAAGTATCAAATTTGTAGAATTTGGCAAAAGTGTGCAGAGAAGACCAAGTCGCTGCCTTACATATCTGATCAACAGAAGCCTCGTTCTTGAAGGCCCATGTAGAAGCCACAGCCCTAGTAGAGTGAGCTGTGATTCATTGAGGAGGCTGCCGTCCGGCAGTCTAATAAGCCAATCGGATGATGCTTTTCAGCCAGAAAGAAAGAGAGGTAGCAGTAGCTTTTTGTCCTCTCCTCTTACCAGAATAAACGACAAACAAAGAAGTTTGTCTGAAATCCATTGTTGCTTCTAAATAGAACTTTAAAGCACGGACTACATCAAAATTGTGTAACAAACGTTCCTTCTTTGAAACTGGATTCGGACACAAAGAAGGAACAACTATTTCCTGGTTAATATTCTTGTTGGAAACAACTTTTGGAAGAAAACCAGGCTTGGTACGCAAAACAACCTTATCTGAATGGAACACCAAATAGGGTGGATCACACTGTAAAGCAGATAATTCAGAAACTCTTCTAGCAGAAGAAATAGCAACCAGAAACAGAACTTTCCAAGATAGTAACTTGATATCTATGGAATGTAAGGGTTCAAACGGAACCCCTTGAAGAACTGAAAGAACTAAATTTAGACTCCAAGGAGGAGTCAAGGGTCTGTAAACAGGCTTGATTCTGACCAAAGCCTGTACAAAAGCTTGTACATCTGGCACAGCTGCCAGTCGTTTGTGTAACAAGACAGATAAAGCAGAAATCTGTCCTTTTAAAGAACTCGCTGACAATCCCTTATCCAAACCTTCTTGGAGAAAGGAGAGGATCTTAGGAATTTTAATCTTACTCCAGGAGAATCCCTTGGATTCACACCAACAGATATATCTTTTCCATATTTTATGGTAAATCTTTCTAGTCACAGGTTTTCTGGCTTGGACCAGAGTATCTATCACTGAATCTGAAAACCCCCGCTTGGATAAAATCAAACGTTCAATTTCCAAGCAGTCAGCTGCAGAGAAACTAGATTTGGATGTTCGAATGGACCTTGTACTAGAAGATCCTGTCTCAAAGGTAGCTTCCATGGTGGAGCCGATGACATATTCACCAGGTCTGCATACCAAGTCCTGCGCGGCCACGCAGGAGCTATCAGAATCACCGAGGCCTTCTCCTGTTTGATCCTGGCTACAAGCCTGGGAAGGAGAGGGAACGGTGGAAACGCATAAGCTAGGTTGAACGACCAAGGCGCCACTAATGCATCCACTAGAGTCGCCTTGGGATCCCTGGATCTGGACCCGTAGCAAGGAACCTTGAAGTTCTGACGGGACGCCATCAGATCCATGTCTGGAATGCCCCATAATTGAGTCAACTGGGCAAACACCTCCGGGTGAAGTTCCCACTCCCCCGGATGGAAAGTCTGACAACTCAGATAATCAGCCTCCCAGTTGTCTACTCCTGGGATGTGGATTGCAGATAGGTGGCAGGAGTGATCCTACGCCCATTCGATGATTTTGGATACCTCTCTCATCGCCAAGGAACTCCTTGTTCCCCCCTGATGGTTGATGTAAGCTACAGTCGTCATGTTGCCCGACTGGAATCTTATGAATCCGGCCTTCGCTAGTTGAGGCCAAGCCCGGAGAGCATTGAATATCGCTCTCAGTTCCAGGATGTTGATCGGAAGAAGAGACTCTTCCCGAGACCATAAACCCTGAGCTTTCAGGGAATCCCAAACCGCGCCCCAGCCTAATAGACTGGCGTCGGTCGTGACAATGACCCACTTTGGTCTGCGGAAACTCATTCCCTGAGACAGGTGATCCTGGGACAACCACCAACGGAGTGAGTCTCTGGTCATCTGGTCTACTTGAATCTTTGGAGACAAGTCTGCATAGTCCCCATTCCACTGATTGAGCATGCACAGTTGTAATGGTCTTAGATGAATTCGAGCAAAAGGAACTATGTCCATTGCTGCAACCATCAACCCTACTACTTCCATGCACTGAGCTATGGAAGGCTGCAGAATAGAGAGAAGAACTTGACAAGCGTTTAGAAGCTTTGACTTTCTGACCTCTGTCAAGAAGATCTTCATTTCTAAAGAATCTATTATTGTTCCCAAAAAGGGAACTCTTGTCGCCGGAGACAGGGAACTCTTTTCTACGTTCACCTTCCACCCGTGAGATCTGAGAAAGGCTAGAACAATGTCTGTATGAGCCTTTGCCTTGGAAAGAGACAACGCTTGAATTAGAATGTCGTCCAGATAAGGTGCCACTGCAATGCCCCTTGGTCTTAGAACCGCTAGAAGGGACCCGAGCACCTTTGTGAAAATTCTGGGAGCAGTGGATAGTCCGAATGGGAGAGCCACGAACTGATAGTTTGTCCAGAAAGGCGAACCTTAGGAACGCATCCTTTAAATCCACGGTAGTCATATATTGACCCTCCTGGATTGTAGGTAAAATTGTTCGAATGGTTTCCATTTTGAACGATGGAACTCTGAGAAATTTGTTTAGAATTTTTAAATCCAGAATTGGTCTGAAAGTTCCCTCTTTTTTGGGAACTACAAACAGATTTGAGTAAAACACCACATACTCTTCACCATCTCCGTGGAGATGCTACTGTTCAGAGCGGCAAAGAGAATGACTGGGGGGCGGAGCCTGAGGAGGGGCTATATGGACAGCTTTTGCTGTGCTCTTTGCCATTTCCTGTTGGGGAAGAGAATATTCCCACAAGTAATGGATGACGCCGTGGACCGGACACACCAATGTTGGAGAAATGACTGAACATAGCTCAATGCTTGTAGTATGAAAAACGTTCCCCACACTGAAGCTTCTCAAGTACTCCACAGCCATTCTGTGGGAACTCCTCTGGATCTTAGTAACCACTGCTAAGATCATCAATCTACAGGCAGAAATCTTCTTCCATCTGCTGCCTGAGGAAAAATAGCACTCACCGGTACCATTTAAAATAAAAAAAGTCTTGCTTGAAGAAAATAAAAACTATCATTTTATCACCTCTTTCACTTTACCCCTTCCTATTACTAGTATAGGCAAAGAGAATGACTGGGGGTGGAGAGAAGGGAGGAGCTATATATAAAGCTCTGCTGTGGTGTTCTTTGCCACTTCCTGTTAGCAGGGGGATAATATCCGACAAGTAAGGATGAATCCGTGGACTCGTCGTATCTAGTAGAAGAAATATAACTTAAGTACATCTCTTAAGACATTACCAATAGGAAATGTATACCTGTACTATATGCATATACAGTATATACTATAGATTTAATATATGCCCATGTCTGGTCTTGAAATATACATTCTCAGTTAAATTAAATAATCACTTACGGTTAGAGTTTTGTCGGTAAGGACCCGCGTAGCTAACGCTGGCTTTTTTCTGGCCGCACCTTTAAAATAACTCTGGTATTGAGAGTCCACAGAATGGCTGTGTTAGGCTCCAAAAAAGGAGCGTAGAGCATATTTAACGCCACTGCAACTCTCGATACCAGAGTTGCTTACGGACGCGGCCAGCCTCAAAAACGTGCTCGTGCACGATTCCCCCATAGGAAACAATGGGGCTGTTTGAGCTGAAAAAAAAACCTAACACCTGCAAAAAAGCCGCGTTCAGCTCCTAACGCAGCCCCATTGTTTGCTATGGGGAAACACTTCCTACGTCTGCACCTAACACTAACATGTACCCCGAGTCTAAACACCCCAAGCCTTACACTTATTAACCCCTAATCTGCCGCCCCCGCTATCGCTGACCCCTGCATATTATTATTAACCCCTAATCTGCCGCTCCGTAAACCGCCGCTACTTACATTATCCCTATGTACCCCTAATCTGCTGCCCCTAACACCGCCGACCCCTATATTATATTTATTAACCCCTAATCTGCCCCCCACAACGTCGCCTCCACCTGCCTACACTTATTAACCCCTAATCTGCCGAGCGGACCTGAGCGCTACTATAATAAAGTTATTAACCCCTAATCCGCCTCACTAACCCTATAATAAATAGTATTAACCCCTAATCTGCCCTCCCTAACATCGCCGACACCTAACTTCAATTATTAACCTCTAATCTGCCGACTGGAGCTCACCGCTATTCTAATAAATGTATTAACCCCTAAAGCTAAGTCTAACCCTAACACTAACACCCCCCTAAGTTAAATATAATTTTAATCTAACGAAATTAATTAACTCTTATTAAATAAATTATTCCTATTTAAAGATAAATACTTACCTGTAAAATAAATCCTAATATAGCTACAATATAAATTATAATTATATTATAGCTATTTTAGGATTAATATTTATTTTACAGGTAACTTTTTAATTATTTTAACCAGGTACAATAGCTATTAAATAGTTAAGAACTATTTAATAGCTAAAATAGTTAAAATAATTAAAAATTTACCTGTAAAATAAATCCTAACCTAAGTTACAATTAAACCTAACACTACACTATCAATAAATTAATTAAATAAAATACCTATAATTATCTACAATTAAACCTAACACTACACTATCAATAAATAAATTAAATACAATTCCTACAAATAAATACAATGAATTAAACTAACTAAAGTACAAAAAATAAAAAAGAACTAAGTTACAAAAAATAAAAAAATATTTACAAACATTAGAAATATATTACAACAATTTTAAACTAATTACACCTACTCTAAGCCCCCTAATAAAATAACAAAGCCCCCCAAAATAAAAAAATGCCCTACCCTATTCTAAATTACTAAAGTTCAAAGCTCTTTTACCTTACCAGCCCTGAACAGGGCCCTTTGCGGGGCATGCCCCAAGAAGTTCAGCTCTTTTGTCTGTAAAAAAAAAACATACAATACCCCCCCAACATTACAACCCACCACCCACATACCCCTAATCTAACCCAAACCCCCCTTAAATAAACCTAACACTAAGCCCCTGAAGATCTCCCTACCTTGAGTCGTCTTCACCCAGCCGAGCCAAATTCTTCATCCAAGCGGAGCAAGAAGAGGTCCTCCATCCGGTAGAAGTCTTCATCCAAGCGGGGCAGAAGAGGTCTTCCATCCGATTGAAGTCTTCATCCAAGAGGCATCTTCTATCGTCATCCATCCGGAGCGGAGCGGCAGCATCCTGAAGACCTCCGACGCGGAACATCCATCCTGGCCGACGAGTGAACGACGAATGACGGTTCCTTTAAATGACGTCATCCAAGATGGCGTCCCTCGAATTCCGATTGGCTGATAGGATTCTATCAGCCAATCGGAATTAAGGTAGGAAAAAATCTGATTGGCTGATTGAATCAGCCAATCAGATTGAGCTTGCATTCTATTGGCTGATCGGAACAGCCAATAGAAGGCGAGCTCAATCTGATTGGCTGATTGGATCAGCCAATCGGATTGAACTTGATTCTGATTGGCTGATTCCATCAGCCAATCAGAATATTCCTACCTTAATTCTGATTGGCTGATAGAATCCTATCAGCCAATCGGAATTCGAGGGACGCCATCTTGGATCTCATTTAAAGGAACCGTCATTCGTCGTTCAGTCGTCGGCCAGGATGGATGTTCCGCGTCGGAGGTCTTCAGGATGCTGCCGCTCCACTCCGGATGGATGACGATAGAAGATGCCTCTTGGATGAAGACTTCAATCGGATGGAAGACCTCTTCTGCCCCGCTTAGATGAAGACTTCTACCGGATGGAGGACCTCTTCTTGCTCCGCTTGGATGAAGAATTTGGCTCGGCTGGGTGAAGACGACTCAAGGTAGGGAGATCTTCAGGGGCTTAGTGTTAGGTTTATTTAAGGGGGGTTTGGGTTAGATTAGGGGTATGTGGGTGGTGGGTTGTAATGTTGGGGGGGGGGGGTATTGTATGTTTTTTTTTTAAAGACAAAAGAGCTGAACTTCTTGGGGCATGCCCCGCAAAGGGCCCTGTTCAGGGCTGCTAAGGTAAAAGAGCTTTGAACTTTAGTAATTTAGAATAGAGTAGGGCATTTTTTTATTTTGGGGGGCTTTGTTATTTTATTAGGGGGCTTAGAGTAGGTGTAATTAGTTTAAAATTGTTGTAATATATTTCTAATGTTTGTAAATATTTTTTTATTTTTTGTAACTTAGTTCTTTTTTTTTTTTTTGTACTTTAGTTAGTTTAATTCATTGTATTTATTTGTAGGAATTGTATTTAATTTATTTATTGATAGTGTAGTGTTAGGTTTAATTGTAGATAATTATAGGTATTTTATTTAATTAATGTATTGATAGTGTAGTGTTAGGTTTAATTGTAACTTAGGTTAGGATTTATTTTACAGGTAAATTTTTAATTATTTTAACTATTTAAGCCATTAAATAGTTCTTAACTATTTAATAGCTATTGTACCTGGTTAAAATAATTACAAAGTTACCTGTAAAATAAATATTAATCCTAAAATAGCTATAATATAAATATAATTTATATTGTAGCTATATTAGGGTTTATTTTACAGGTAAGTATTTATCTTTAAATAGGAATAATTTATTTAATAAGAGTTAATTTATTTCGTTAGATTAAAATTATATTTAATTTAGGGGGGTGTTAGGGTTAGACTTAGCTTTAGGGGTTAATACATTTATTAGAATAGCGGTGAGCTCCAGTCGGCAGATTAGGGGTTAATAATTGAAGTTAGGTGTCGGCGATGTTAGGGAGGGCAGATTAGGGATTAATACTATTTATTATAGGGTTAGTGAGGCGGATTAGGGGTTAATAACTTTATTATAGTAGCGCTCAGGTCCGCTCGGCAGATTAGGGGTTAATAAGTGTAGGCAGGTGGAGGAGACGTTGAGGGGGGCAGATTAGGGGTTAATAAATATAATATAGGGGTCGGCGGTGTTAGGGGCAGCAGATTAGGGGTACATAAGGATAACGTAGGTGGCGGTCGGCAGATTAGGGGTTAAAAAAATTAAATCGAGTGGCGGTGATGTGGGGGGGGCCTCGGTTTAGGGGTACATAGGTAGTTTATGGGTGTTAGTGTACTTTAGAGCACAGTAGTTAAGAGCTTTATTAACCGGCGTTAGCCCAGAAAGCTCAACTCCTGACTTTTTTCTGCGGCTGGAGTTTTGTCGTTAGATTTCCAACGCTCACTTCAGACACGACTCTAAATACCGGAGTTAGAAAGATCCCATTGAAAAGATAGGATACGCAAATGATGTAAGGGGATCTGCGGTATGGAAAAGTCGCGGCTGAAAAGTGAGCGTTAGACCCTTTTTTTAATGACTCCAAATACCGGCGGTAGCCTAAAACCAGCGTTAGGAGCCTCTAACGCTGGTTTTCACGGCTACCGCCAAACTCCAAATCTAGGCCTTATATATTAACCAGATGCTTTATTAAAGCTAGGAAATAATAAGTATATTGAATCTACATTTATGAAATTTTGTATTGTTCTGTACTTTAAAGTATCTTACTGATAAAACCACATTCTAATTCATGTTGTCCCCTTGGTGTTCGATATGAGGTAATGCAGCTAAAAGGTATTTTAATTGTCAGGGGACTACAAGTACTTACAAAAATTACCATAGCCAATGAGAGTTATCCAGACTCTCAGAATCTTTTCATTGGGTGATTAGAAATAGAGGTGGATTTTGATCACAGATACATTTTTGCACAGGAAGTGAAAGTCCTTATGCTCAATGCTACTTGGCTTATACTGATCTACACACTGACTAACTGGCTGCCTTGGATAAACAGTCTTTGTGAGATAACCGGCTGGGAAACTCTTTATCCTAAAGAGCAAACAAATTGGGCCTACTATTCACTTCCAGATTGTGCATGATCTCTTAGATGACACTGAAAAGAATTCTGATAGAAGAATCTGGGTTACTGAAACTCTCAAATATTGGTATCTGGTAATGTATAAGCGATTTAATGTTTCTTTATAATTATTAATATTTTAAATCAAAGATATTCTTTATTGCAGTAATTAAATTGAAGCGGTTTTCAAATGTGTAATTTATAGTTAAAATTGCTATTTCATAGACCTGTGTAGTCCATAAATAATAATTAGTGCTAAGTAAATTTATTATTAAGAGGAAAGGATTTAGTATTTTAATGTTCATAGGTTAAACCGAAGCTACAGTGATATATTTTAAAATTGCATTAGTTATTGTGGCTAAATTGAATTATTTAATACTATATTGCTGGATATATGTTGAATTGATAGTACTGTGTAACAATCTCTGGTTGATTATTTGAAGTATTATAAGACTATTTTGAGCCAAATAGTTTAATTAAAAAATTTTGGGAAGTTTTATTAGATTTATTGAGATTTTATTGAGATTTATTAGATTTATTAGATTTATTGAGATTTGGTAAGATTTGTGTTGAAATAAGCTATATATTGAATTGGTTAATATTTCTGGCAATTATAAAGTGTACTGGTAAAATGTTATTGTGATATTTGATAATTAATTTGAGTTAAGGTAGATTTATAGATTGTATTGTATTGTGTACATAATACAGAGGTACCAGACAATTTAATTGAATATTATTTGTCCTAAAGATTTTTATAGTGTGTTAAATTAATTTAGGATTGTAATAATCAATTAATACAGATACCTGGTTATAAGTGATATTCGGTTTACTACACAAATATAATAATTGTGTTTCATAAAGATTAACTAGTCTGAATTTAGGAATTACTTTAAATTTTAAGAGATTAAATATTGATATTTAATAATAATAATTTTATTGTCAAATTTAGAGATCTTAATAGTGTTATTTTGGAGTAAACTACAGAGATGTAATATTTCACTGGAATGTACTGATACAATTTTACTGTATTAATTGGAGATATTGCTAACGATAATTTTATGATTGTTATTAATTATTTTGGTGGAAAAAATAAGATAAATACACCAACAAAAGGTAGAAGCAACGGAGAAGCAACAGTTTTGAAAACAGGTCTAATTCTGGCCAAAGCCTGAAAAAACTCCTGAACATCCATCAAACTAGCCAACTTCTTGTGAACAAAACAGAAAGGGCAGAGATCTGATCTTTAATCAAACTGGCCGACAGGCCCTTCTCCAGACCCTCCTGGAGAAACTGTTTTCACTCTACGCCAAGAAAAATCTTGCTGGTCACACCAGTTAAGATAAGACTTCCAGACCTTGTAATAGATGCGTCTGTTGACAGGTTTACAAGTAGGGCTGGGCGATATAGGAAAAAATTAAAAATCGCTATTTTGGACCATGAAATATCGCGATTGCGATTTTAATCGCAATTTTTTTTAAATAACTCAAAGCTAGCAGGGACAAGCCCCTCCCCACAAGACAGTCCCTTTAGCTTGCCGCTGCCCACCAGCTTTCCCTCTTCCCAGTGCTGCTGCTTAGTAGAATCACTAGGCACAATAAAAACATATGTTGTGAGGAGCTACAAATTACAGCCCACAGTAGTAGCTGCAGGAAGGCCTACAGAATATATAAGAACTGCCGCCCTGCAGTCACTGCTGTGGGTTGTAATGTTCAGCTCCTCACTACACATGTTTTTATAGTGCCTAATGATTCTACTAAGCGGTGAGAATATAAATCTGATGCTACAATAGCGCTATATAATTTATATATAGTGAGAATGTAAATCTGTTGCTACAATAGCGCTATATGATTTATATATAGTAAAAATGTAAATCTGATGCTACAGTAGCGCTATATGATTTATAGATGGTAAAAATGTAAATCTGATGCTACAGTAGCGCTATATGATTTATATATAGTAAGAATAAGAAAATTTATGCTTACCTGATAAATTTGTTTCTTTTTAGATACGATGAGTCCACGGATTTCATCTTTACTTGTGGGATATCGCCTCGTGGTCAGCAGGAGGAGGCAAAGAGCACCACAGCAGAGCTGTATATATATAGCTCCTCCCTTCCCTCCCACTCCAGTCATTCGACCGAAGTTAGGAAGAGAAAGGAAAAGCCAAGGTGCAGAGAGGTGACTTAAGTTTAACAAAAACAAAAAACTGTCTCATAAAAAACAGGGTGGGCTGTGGACTCATCGTATCTAAAAAGAAACAAATTTATCAGGTAAGCATACATTTTCTTTTCTTTTACGATGAGGCCACGGATTTCATCCTTACTTGTGGGATACAATACCAAAGCTATAGTACACAGATGAAAGGGGAGGGACAAGACAGGGAACCTAAACGGAAGGCACCACTGCTTGAAGAACTTTAAATTATATAGTTTCACAATTTATGGCCAAATTGTACAGTAAATATCAGTACAACTAAACACTTGTCAGTACAATGTGATCCTGACAAGATACTGTGTCTTTAACAAATAAAATGACTAACAATTTTTCTGAGTCACTGAAAATCAGTTAAACGAACTCTAAAAATGATTAAACAAGCAGCAACTCGCCTCAACAACTCTGCTGAGGTGCCTACCTGCCCCCACGGTCCACCGACCACTCTTAGGCAGCAATCCGGAACGTAGCCCACAACACCTAAGACCGCTTGCTTAACTTCGCAACCATGCGGTCGAGGCGTCACTTGCAATGTCTCTACAAACAGCCGGGACTTCCGGAAGTGAAAGAACGATGCGCGGCTACTGAGCAAAGCGCGCCAAAGTAAGTCCCGCAAATCGTGGGCGCATACGCCATTGCAAAAACTAATCCAAAAAACACCGGATAAAAAGTATACAAACAAGCCGTAAACTGGAGTCTCTTAACAAGGCTCCGGCAACATACCCCCAGCGTCTGCCCTAAGTACACTAGACAGTGACCTGCAGGGAAGCCCTACCCAGTTAAAATAACACATAGCTATGTATTATCAGTGTCTCTAGGACATCTATAATAAACAGCACTAGCATCTGATAAACTATATTATTGTGTCGGTCGACATGGCCCCATGAAAACCCACACGCTGTTTAACAGGGCAGCCCTTTCCAGAGAGCCCAACAGATCAGAAGTGTATAGCCAATTCTGAGATATGCAAAAAGCCCCAGAAAATAAAAGACTGCACTTACCTCTATGCAGACCGACAGCATCAGAAGTCTCACAGTATCAAGAGGTCTTCTCCCTCCTGCAGAATGACTGGGGTGGGAGGGAAGGGAGGAGCTATATATACAGCTCTGCTGTGGTGCTCTTTGCCTCCTCCTGCTGACCAGGAGGCGATATCCCACAAGTAAGGATGAAATCTGTGGACTCATTGTATCTTTAAAAAGAAATAAATCTGATGCTACAATAACGCTAAATGATTTATATATAGTGAGAATATAAATCTAATGCTACAATAGCACTATATGATTTATATATAGTGAAATAATAAATCTGATGCTACAATAGCGCTATATGATTTATATATAGTGAGAATATAAATCTGATGCTACAATAGCGCTATATGATTTATATATAGCACCATATGATTTATATATAGTGAAATAATAAATCTGATGCTACAATAGCGCTATATAATTTATATATAGTGGGAATGTAAATCTGATGCTACAATAGCGCTATATGATTTATATATAGTGAACTAATAAATCTGATGCTATAATAGCGCTATATAATTTATATATAGTGAGAATGTAAATCTGATGCTACAATAGCGCTATATGATTTATATATAGTTAGAATATAAATCTGATGCTACCATATTTCCCTCTTCCCGGTGCTGCAGCTTAGTAGAATCATTAGGCACAATAAAAACCTATGTTGTGAGAAACTACAAATTACAGCCCACAGTAGAAGCTGCAGGAAAGCCTAAAGAATAATATACCAGCATTGCCACCCTGCAGTCGCTACTGTGGGTTGTAATGTGCAGCTCCTCACTACACATGTTGACCATATCCAGAAGGGGAAGAAGGAGATGTAGAAGAGCTCGTTCCCCAGCTCGGTGCCGAGCACAAACAAGTAATAGAGCAACAGGTGGCGGACGGTGAAGTCTTGGCCCTTCGCCGATTAAGAGTTCCGGCGATGAGACTTCTTTCTGCGGTTCCCAGCGGTATCGTTAGTGTCCCCGCACACCCCGTTAGCCTGGTGACCCGCGCAGCTCCGCACCCGCATAGCCACCGGAAGCGAGACAAGTGACTGGGGTCCTGCAGATAACGGGCCAGGCATCACAGCCTTGAGTCTGCCCCCATTCCCGCTCCTTGCAGCGAAACCTCGACCATGGCGGTGCGTCAATTTAAGTCACTGCCATGCCCCTTACCCGCATGTGGCTGCAGCGGAGCCCTCCTGTACATCATAGGTGGCGTCATAGTTGGCGGGGTTAAAAATTGCATACTCCTGCAATTTGAAATCTTGGCGATTTAAGATTGCGATTAATCGCATTATGCGATTAATCGTGCAGCCCTATTTACAAGCCTGTATAAGAGTATCAATCACCCTATCAGAGGAGCCTCTCTGAGCCAAAATCAACCGTTCAATATCCAGGCAGTCAGCCTCAGAGAGTCTAGGTTTTGGTAAAAGAACGGACCCTAAATTAGCAGGTACTGACAAAGAAGCAACCGCCAAGGAGTAGCAGACGACATGTTCACTAAGTCTGCGTACCAAGTCCTGCATGGCCACGCAGGAGCTCTCAGAATAGTTGGGATCCCCTCCTGCTTGATCCTAGCGAACACTTGAGGCAGGAGAACAATCGGTGGAAAAACATAATTTATGTAAGAACTTACCTGATAAATTCATTTCTTTCATATTAGCAAGAGTCCATGAGCTAGTGACGTATAGGATATACATTCCTACCAGGAGGGGCAAAGTTTCCCAAACCTCAAAATGCCTATAAATACACCCCTCACCACACCCACAATTCAGTTTAACGAATAGCAAAGAAGTGGGGTGATAAAAAAGTGCAAAAGCATATAAAATAAGGAATTGGAATAATTGTGCTTTATACAAAAATCATAACCACCACAAAAAAAGGGCGGGCCTCATGGACTCTTGCTAATATGAAAGAAATTAATTTATCAGGTAAGTTCTTACATAAATTATGTTTTCTTTCATGTAATTAGCAAGAGTCCATGAGCTAGTGACGTATGGGATAATGATTACCCAAGATGTGGATCTTTCCACACAAGAGTCACTAGAGAGGGAGGGATAAAATAAAGACAGCCAATTCCTGCTGAAAATAATCCACACCCAAAATAAAGTTTAATGAAAAACATAAGCAGAAGATTCAAACTGAAACCGCTGCCTGAAGTACTTTTCTACCAAAAACTGCTTCAGAAGAAGAAAATACATCAAAATGGTAGAATTTAGTAAAAGTATGCAAAGAGGACCAAGTTGCTGCTTTGCAAATCTAATCAATCGAAGCTTCATTCCTAAACGCCCAGGAAGTAGAAACTGACCTAGTAGAATGAGCTGTAATCCTTTGAGGCGGAGTTTTACCCGACTCAACATAGGCAAGATGAATTAAAGATTTCAACCAAGATGCCAAAGAAATGGCAGAAGCTTTCTGGCCTTTTCTAGAACCGGAAAAGATAACAAATAGACTAGAAGTCTTACGGAAAGACTTAGTAGCTTCAACATAATATTTCAAAGCTCTAACAACATCCAAAGAATGCAACGATTTCTCCTTAGAATTCTTAGGATTAGGACATAATGAAGGAACCACAATTTCCCTACTAATGTTGTTGGAATTCACAACTTTAGGTAAAAAATCAAAAGAAGTTCGCAACACCGCCTTATCCTGATGAAAAATCAGAAAAGGAGACTCACAAGAAAGAGCAGATAATTCAGAAACTCTTCTGGCAGAAGAGATTGCCAAAAGGAACAAAACTTTCCAAGAAAGTAATTTAATGTCCAATGAATGCATAGGTTCAAACGGAGGAGCTTGAAGAGATCCCAGAACCAAATTCAAACTCCAAGGAGGAGAAATTGACTTAATGACAGGTTTTATACGAACCAAAGCTTGTACAAAACAATGAATATCAGGAAGAATAGCAATCTTTCTGTGAAAAAGAACAGAAAGAGCAGAGATTTGACCTTTCAAGGAACTTGCGGACAAACCCTTATCTAAACCATCCTGAAGAAACAGTAAAATTCTCGGTATTCTAAAAGAATGCCAAGAAAAATGATGAGAAAGACACCAAGAAATATAAGTCTTCCAGACTCTATAATATATCTCTCTAGATACAGATTTACGCGCCTGTAACATAGTATTAATCACAGAGTCAGAGAAACCTCTTTGACTAAGAATCAAGCGTTCAATCTCCATACCTTTAAATTTAAGGATTTCAGATCCTGATGGAAAAAAGGACCTTGCGACAGAAGGTCTGGTCTTAACGGAAGAGTCCACGGTTGGCAAGAGGCCATCCGGACCAGATCCGCATACCAAAACCTGTGAGGCCATGCCGGAGCTACCAGCAGAACAAACGAGCATTCCTTCAGAATCTTGGAGATTACTCTTGGAAGAAGAACTAGAGGCGGAAAGATATAGGCAGGATGATACTTCCAAGGAAGTGATAATGCATCCACTGCCTCCGCCTGAGGATCCCGGGATCTGGACAGATACCTGGGAAGTTTCTTGTTTAGATGAGACGCCATCAGATCTATTTCTGAAAGTTCCCACATTTGAACAATCTGAAGAAATACCTCTGGGTGAAGAGACCATTCGCCCGGATGCAACGTTTGGCGACTGAGATAATCCGCTTCCCAATTGTCTATACCTGGGATATGAACCGCAGAGATTAGACAGGAGCTGGATTCCGCCCAAACCAGAATTCGAGATACTTCTTTCATAGCCAGAGGACTGTGAGTCCCTCCTTGATGATTGATGTATGCCACAGTTGTGACATTGTCTGTCTGAAAACAAATGAACGATTCTCTCTTCAGAAGAGGCCAAGACTGAAGAGCTCTGAAAATTGCACGGAGTTCCAAAATATTGATCGGTAATCTCACCTCCTGAGATTCCCAAACTCCTTGTGCCGTCAGAGATCCCCACACAGCTCCCCAACCCGTGAGACTTGCATCTGTTGAAATTACAGTCCAGGTCGGAAGCACAAAAGAAGCCCCCTGAATTAAACGATGGTGATCTGTCCACCACGTTAGAGAGTGTCGTACAATCGGTTTTAAAGATATTATTTGAGATATCTTTGTGTAATCCTTGCACCATTGATTCAGCATACAGAGCTGTAGAGGTCGCATGTGAAAACGAGCAAAGGGGATCGCGTCCGATGCAGCAGTCATAAGACCTAGAATTTCCATGCATAAGGCTACCGAAGGGAATGATTGTGACTGAAGGTTTCGACAAGCTGAAATCAATTTTAGACGTCTCTTGTCTGTTAAAGACAGAGTCATGGACACTGAATCTATCTGGAAACCCAGAAAGGTCACCCTTGTCTGAGGAATCAATGAACTTTTTGGTAAATTGATCCTCCAACCATGATCTTGAAGAAACAACACAAGACGATTCGTATGAGATTCTGCTAAATGTAAAGACTGAGCAAGTACCAAGATATCGTCCAAATAAGGAAATACCACAATACCCTGTTCTCTGATTACAGACAGAAGGGCACCGAGAACCTTTGTAAAAATTCTTGGAGCTGTCGCTAGGCCAAACGGTAGAGCCACAAACTGGTAATGCTTGTCCAGAAAAGAGAATCTCAGGAACTGATAATGATCTGGATGAATCGGAATATGCAGATATGCATCCTGTAAATCTATCGTGGACATATAATGCCCTTGCTGAACAAAAGGCAAGATAGTCCTTACAGTTACCATTTTGAACGTAGGTATCCTTACATAACGATTCAATATTTTTAGATCCAGAACTGGTCTGAAGGAATTCTCCTTCTTTGGTACAATGAAGAGATTTGAATAAAACCCCATCCCCTGTTCCGGAACTGGAACTGGCATAATTACTCCAGCCAACTCTAGATCTGAAACACAATTCAGAAATGCTTGAGCTTTCACTGGATTTACTGGGACACGGGAAAGAAAAAATCTCTTTGCAGGAGGTCTCATCTTGAAACCAATTCTGTACCCTTCTGAAACAATATTCTGAATCCAAAGATTGTGAACAGAATTGAACCAAATTTCTTTGAAAAAACGTAACCTGCCCCCTACCAGCTGAGCTGGAATGAGGGCCGTACCTTCATGTGGACTTAGAAGCAGGCTTTGCCTTTCTAGCAGGCTTGGATTTATTCCAGACTGGAGATGGTTTCCAAACTGAAACTGCTCCTGAGGATGAAGGATCAGGCTTTTGTTCTTTGTTGAAACGAAAGGAACGAAAACGATTATTAGCCCTGTTTTTACCCTTAGATTTTTTATCCTGTGGTAAAAAAGTTCCTTTCCCACCAGTAACAGTTTAGATAATAGAATCCAACTGAGAACCAAATAATTTGTTACCCTGGAAAGAAATGGAAAGTAGAGTTGATTTAGAGGCCATATCAGCATTCCAAGTCTTAAGCCATAAAGCTCTTCTAGCTAAAATAGCTAGAGACATAAACCTGACATCAACTCTGATAATATCAAAAATGGCATCACAGATAAAATTATTAGCATGCTGAAGAAGAATAATAATATTATGAGAATCATGATCTGTTACTTGTTGCGCTAAAGTTTCCAACCAAAAAGTTGAAGCTGCAGCAACATCAGCCAATGATATAGCAGGTCTAAGAAGATTACCTGAACACAGATAAGCTTTTCTTAGAAAGGATTCAATTTTCCTATCTAAAGGATCCTTAAATGAAGTACCATCTGACGTAGGAATAGTAGTACGTTTAGCAAGGGTAGAAATAGCCCCATCAACTCTAGGAATTTTGTCCCAAAATTCTAATCTGTCAGACGGCACAGGATATAATCGCTTAAAACGTTTAGAAGGAGTAAATGAATTACCCAATTTATCCCATTCTTTGGAAATTACTTCAGAAATAGCATTAGGAACAGGAAAAACTTCTGGAATAACCACAGGAGATTTAAATACCTTATCTAAACGTTTAGAATTAGTATCAAGAGGACCAGAATCCTCTATTTCTAAAGCAATTAGTACTTCTTTAAGTAAAGAACGAATAAATTCCATTTTAAATAAATATGAAGATTTATCAGCATCAATCTCTGAGACAGAATCCTCTGAACCAGAAGAATCATCAGAATGATGATGTTCATCTAAAAATTCATCTGTAGGGAGAGAAGTTTTAAAAGATTTTTTATGTTTACTAGAAGGAGAAATAACAGACATAGCCTTCTTGATGGATTCAGAAACAAAATCTCTTATGTTATCAGGAACATTCTGCACCTTAGATGTTGAAGGAACTGCAACAGGCAATGGTACTTTACTAAAGGAAATATTATCTGCATTAACAAGTTTGTCATGACAATTAATACAAACAACAGCCGGAGGAATAGCTACCAAAAGTTTACAGCAGATACACTTAGCTTTGGTAGGTCCAGCACTAGACAGCGATTTTCCTGAAGTATCTTCTGACTAAGATGCAACGTGAGACATCTTGCAATATGTAAGAGAAAAAACAACATATAAAGCAAAATTGATCAAATTCCTTAAATGACAGTTTCAGGAATGGGAAAAAATGCCAAAGAACAAGCTTCTAGCAACCAGAAGCAATGAAAAATGAGACTTAAATAATGTGGAGACAAAAGCGACGCCCATATTTTTTTAGCGCCAAATAAGACGCCCACATTATTTGGCGCCTAAATGCTTTTGGCGCCAAAAATGACGCCACTTCCGGAACGCCGACATTTTTGGCGCAAAAACAGAATTTATGTTTACCTGATAAATTACTTTCTCCAACGGTGTGTCCGGTCCACGGCGTCATCCTTACTTGTGGGATATTCTCTTCCCCAACAGGAAATGGCAAAGAGCCCAGCAAAGCTGGTCACATGATCCCTCCTAGGCTCCGCCTACCCCAGTCATTCGACCGACGTTAAGGAGGAATATTTGCATAGGAGAAACCATATGGTACCGTGGTGACTGTAGTTAAAGAAAATAAATTATCAGACCTGATTAAAAAAACCAGGGCGGGCCGTGGACCGGACACACCGTTGGAGAAAGTAATTTATCAGGTAAACATAAATTCTGTTTTCTCCAACATAGGTGTGTCCGGTCCACGGCGTCATCCTTACTTGTGGGAACCAATACCAAAGCTTTAGGACACGGATGAAGGGAGGGAGCAAATCAGGTCACCTAAATGGAAGGCACCACGGTTTGCAAAACCTTTCTCCCAAAAATAGCCTCAGAAGAAGCAAAAGTATCAAACTTGTAAAATTTGGTAAAAGTGTGCAGTGAAGACCAAGTCGCTGCCCTACATATCTGATCAACAGAAGCCTCGTTCTTGAAGGCCCATGTGGAAGCCACAGCCCTAGTGGAATGAGCTGTGATTCTTTCGGGAGGCTGCCGTCCGGCAGTCTCGTAAGCCAATCTGATGATGCTTTTAATCCAAAAAGAGAGAGAGGTAGAAGTTGCTTTTTGACCTCTCCTTTTACCGGAATAAACAACAAACAAGGAAGATGTTTGTCTAAAATCCTTTGTAGCATCTAAATAGAATTTTAGAGCGCGAACAACATCCAAATTGTGCAACAAACGTTCCTTCTTTGAAACTGGTTTCGGACACAGAGAAGGTACGATAATCTCCTGGTTAATGTTTTTGTTAGAAACAACTTTTGGAAGAAAACCAGGTTTAGTACGTAAAACCACCTTATCTGCATGGAACACCAGATAAGGAGGAGAACACTGCAGAGCAGATAATTCTGAAACTCTTCTAGCAGAAGAAATTGCAACTAAAAACAAAACTTTCCAAGATAATAACTTAATATCAACGGAATGTAAGGGTTCAAACGGAACCCCCTGAAGAACTGAAAGAACTAAATTGAGACTCCAAGGAGGAGTCAAAGGTTTGTAAACAGGCTTAATTCTAACCAGAGCCTGAACAAAGGCTTGAACATCTGGCACAGCTGCCAGCTTTTTGTGAAGTAACACAGACAAGGCAGAAATCTGTCCCTTCAGGGAACTTGCAGATAATCCTTTTTCCAATCCTTCTTGAAGGAAGGATAGAATCTTAGGAATCTTAACCTTGTCCCAAGGGAATCCTTTAGATTCACACCAACAGATATATTTTTTCCAAATTTTGTGGTAAATCTTTCTAGTTACAGGCTTTCTGGCCTGAACAAGAGTATCGATAACAGAATCTGAGAACCCTCGCTTCGATAAGATCAAGCGATCAATCTCCAAGCAGTCAGCTGGAGTGAAACCAGGTTCGGATGTTCGAACGGACCCTGAACAAGAAGGTCTCGTCTCAAAGGTAGCTTCCAAGGTGGAGCCGATGACATATTCACCAGATCTGCATACCAAGTCCTGCGTGGCCACGCAGGAGCTATCAAGATCACCGACGCCCTCTCCTGATTGATCCTGGCTACCAGCCTGGGGATGAGAGGAAACGGCGGGAACACATAAGCTAGTTTGAAGGTCCAAGGTGCTACTAGTGCATCCACTAGAGCCGCCTTGGGATCCCTGGATCTGGACCCGTAGCAAGGAACTTTGAAGTTCTGACGAGAGGCCATCAGATCCATGTCTGGAATGCCCCACAGCTGAGTGACTTGGGCAAAGATTTCCGGATGGAGTTCCCACTCCCCCGGATGCAATGTCTGACGACTCAGAAAATCCGCTTCCCAATTTTCCACTCCTGGGATGTGGATAGCAGACAGGTGGCAGGAGTGAGACTCCGCCCATAGAATGATTTTGGTCACTTCTTCCATCGCTAGGGAACTCCTTGTTCCCCCCTGATGGTTGATGTACGCAACAGTTGTCATGTTGTCTGATTGAAACCGTATGAACTTGGCCCTCGCTAGCTGAGGCCAAGCCTTGAGAGCATTGAATATCGCTCTCAGTTCCAGAATATTTATCGGTAGAAGAGATTCTTCCCGAGACCAAAGACCCTGAGCTTTCAGGGATCCCCAGACCGCGCCCCAGCCCATCAGACTGGCGTCGGTCGTGACAATGACCCACTCTGGTCTGCGGAATGTCATCCCTCGTGACAGGTTGTCCAGGGACAGCCACCAACGGAGTGAGTCTCTGGTCCTCTGATTTACTTGTATCTTCGGAGACAAGTCTGTATAATCCCCATTCCACTGACTGAGCATGCACAGTTGTAATGGTCTTAGATGAATGCGCGCAAAAGGAACTATGTCCATTGCCGCTACCATCAACCCGATCACTTCCATGCACTGAGCTATGGAAGGAAGAGGAACGGAATGAAGTATCCGACAAGAGTCTAGAAGTTTTGTTTTTCTGGCCTCTGTCAGAAATATCCTCATTTCTAAGGAGTCTATTATTGTTCCCAAGAAGGGAACCCTTGTTGACGGAGATAGAGAACTCTTTTCCACGTTCACTTTCCATCCGTGAGATCTGAGAAAGGCCAGGACAATGTCCGTGTGAGCCTTTGCTTGAGGAAGGGACGACGCTTGAATCAGAATGTCGTCCAAGTAAGGTACTACAGCAATGCCCCTTGGTCTTAGCACAGCTAGAAGGGACCCTAGTACCTTTGTGAAAATCCTTGGAGCAGTGGCTAATCCGAAAGGAAGCGCCACGAACTGGTAATGCTTGTCCAGGAATGCGAACCTTAGGAACCGATGATGTTCCTTGTGGATAGGAATATGTAGATACGCATCCTTTAAATCCACCGTGGTCATGAATTGACCTTCCTGGATGGAAGGAAGAATAGTTCGAATGGTTTCCATCTTGAACGATGGAACCTTGAGAAACTTGTTTAAGATCTTGAGATCTAAGATTGGTCTGAACGTTCCCTCTTTTTTGGGAACTATGAACAGATTGGAGTAGAACCCCATCCCTTGTTCTCTTAATGGAACAGGATGAATCACTCCCATTTTTAACAGGTCTTCTACACAATGTAAGAATGCCTGTCTTTTTATGTGGTCTGAAGACAACTGAGACCTGTGGAACCTCCCCCTTGGGGGAAGCCCCTTGAATTCCAGAAGATATCCTTGGGAGACTATTTCTAGCGCCCAAGGATCCAGAACATCTCTTGCCCAAGCCTGAGCGAAGAGAGAGAGTCTGCCCCCCACCAGATCCGGTCCCGGATCGGGTGCCAACATTTCATGCTGTCTTGGTAGCAGTGGCAGGTTTCTTGGCCTGCTTTCCCTTGTTCCAGCCTTGCATTGGTCTCCAAGCTGGCTTGGCTTGAGAAGTATTACCCTCTTGCTTAGAGGACGTAGCACTTTGGGCTGGTCCGTTTCTACGAAAGGGACGAAAATTAGGTTTATTTTTTGCCTTGAAAGGCCGATCCTGAGGAAGGGCGTGGCCCTTACCCCCAGTGATATCAGAGATAATCTCTTTCAAGTCAGGGCCAAACAGCGTTTTCCCCTTGAAAGGAATGTTAAGTAGCTTGTTCTTGGAAGACGCATCAGCCGACCAAGATTTCAACCAAAGCGCTCTGCGCGCCACAATAGCAAACCCAGAATTCTTAGCCGCTAACCTAGCCAATTGCAAAGTGGCGTCTAGGGTAAAAGAATTAGCCAATTTGAGAGCATTGATTCTGTCCATAATCTCCTCATAAGGAGGAGAATCACTATCGACCGCCTTTATCAGCTCATCGAACCAGAAACATGCGGCTGTAGCGACAGGGACAATGCATGAAATTGGTTGTAGAAGGTAACCCTGCTGAACAAACATCTTTTTAAGCAAACCTTCTAATTTTTTATCCATAGGATCTTTGAAAGCACAACTATCCTCTATGGGTATAGTGGTGCGTTTGTTTAAAGTGGAAACCGCTCCCTCGACCTTGGGGACTGTCTGCCATAAGTCCTTTCTGGGGTCGACCATAGGAAACAATTTTTTAAATATGGGGGGAGGGACGAAAGGAATACCGGGCCTTTCCCATTCTTTATTAACAATGTCCGCCACCCGCTTGGGTATAGGAAAAGCTTCTGGGAGCCCCGGCACCTCTAGGAACTTGTCCATTTTACATAGTTTCTCTGGGATGACCAACTTGTCACAATCATCCAGAGTGGATAATACCTCCTTAAGCAGAATGCGGAGATGTTCCAACTTAAATTTAAATGTAATCACATCAGGTTCAGCTTGTTGAGAAATGTTCCCTGAATCAGTAATTTCTCCCTCAGACAAAACCTCCCTGGCCCCATCAGACTGGGTTAGGGGCCCTTCAGAAACATTATTATCAGCGTCGTCATGCTCTTCAGTATCTAAAACAGAGCAGTCGCGCTTACGCTGATAAGTGTTCATTTTGGCTAAAATGTTTTTGACAGAATTATCCATTACAGCCGTTAATTGTTGCATAGTAAGGAGTATTGGCGCGCTAGATGTACTAGGGGCCTCCTGAGTGGGCAAGACTCGTGTAGACGAAGGAGGGAATGATGCAGTACCATGCTTACTCCCCTCACTTGAGGAATCATCTTGGGCATCATTGTCATTGTCACATAAATCACATTTATTTAAATGAATAGGAATTCTGGCTTCCCCACATTCAGAACACAGTCTATCTGGTAGTTCAGACATGTTAAACAGGCATAAACTTGATAACAAAGTACAAAAAACGTTTTAAAATAAAACCGTTACTGTCACTTTAAATTTTAAACTGAACACACTTTATTACTGCAATTGCGAAAAAACATGAAGGAATTGTTCAAAATTCACCAAATTTTCACCACAGTGTCTTAAAGCCTTAAAAGTATTGCACACCAAATTTGGAAGCTTTAACCCTTAAAATAACGGAACCGGAGCCGTTTTGAACTTTAACCCCTTTACAGTCCCTGGTATCTGCTTTGCTGAGACCCAACCAAGCCCAAAGGGGAATACGATACCAAATGACGCCTTCAGAAAGTCTTTTCTAAGTATCAGAGCTCCTCTCACATGCGACTGCATGCCATGCCTCTCAAAAACAAGTGCGCAACACCGGCGCGAAAATGAGGCTCTGCCTATGCTTTGGGAAAGCCCCTAAAGAATAAGGTGTCTAAAACAGTGCCTGCCGATATTATTATATCAAAATACCCAGATTAAATGATTCCTCAAGGCTAAATATGTGTTAATAATGAATCGATTTAGCCCAGAAAAAGTCTACAGTCTTAATAAGCCCTTGTGAAGCCCTTATTTACGATCGTAATAAACATGGCTTACCGGATCCCATAGGGAAAATGACAGCTTCCAGCATTACATCGTCTTGTTAGAATGTGTCATACCTCAAGCAGCAAGAGACTGCTCACTGTTCCCCCAACTGAAGTTAATTGCTCTCAACAGTCCTGTGTGGAACAGCCATGGATTTTAGTGACGGTTGCTAAAATCATTTTCCTCATACAAACAGAAATCTTCATCTCTTTTCTGTTTCTGAGTAAATAGTACATACCAGCACTATTTCAAAATAACAAACTCTTGATTGAATAATAAAAACTACAGTTAAACACTAAAAAACTCTAAGCCATCTCCGTGGAGATGTTGCCTGTACAACGGCAAAGAGAATGACTGGGGTAGGCGGAGACTAGGAGGGATCATGTGACCAGCTTTGCTGGGCTCTTTGCCATTTCCTGTTGGGGAAGAGAATATCCCACAAGTAAGGATGACGCCGTGGACCGGACACACCTATGTTGGAGAAATAACGTCAAAAAATGACGCAACTTCCGGCGACACGTATGACGCCGGAAACGGAAAAGATTTTTTGCGCCAAAAAAGTCAGCGCCAAGAATGACGCAATAAAATGAAGCATTTTCAGCCCCCGCGAGCCTAACAGCCCACAGGGAAAAAAGAGTCAAATTTTTGAAGGTAAGAAAAAAATGATTAATTCAAATGCATAATCCCAAATATGAAACTGACTGTCTGAAAATAAGGAATGTTGAACATTCTGAGTCAAGGCAAATAAATGTTTGAATACATATATTTAGAACTTTATAAACAAAGTGCCCAACCATAGCTTAGAGTGTCACAGAAAAACAGAATTTATGCTTACCTGATAAATTACTTTCTCCAACGGTGTGTCCGGTCCACGGCGTCATCCTTACTTGTGGGATATTCTCTTCCCCAACAGGAAATGGCAAAGAGCCCAGCAAAGCTGGTCACATGATCCCTCCTAGGCTCCGCCTACCCCAGTCATTCGACCGACGTACAGGAGGAAATATGCATAGGAGAAACCATATGATACCGTGGTGACTGTAGTTAGAGAAAATAATTAATCAGACCTGATTAAAAAAACCAGGGCGGGCCGTGGACCGGACACACCGTTGGAGAAAGTAATTTATCAGGTAAGCATAAATTCTGTTTTCTCCAACATAGGTGTGTCCGGTCCACGGCGTCATCCTTACTTGTGGGAACCAATACCAAAGCTTTAGGACACGGATGAAGGGAGGGAGCAAATCAGGTCACCTAAATGGAAGGCACCACGGCTTGCAAAACCTTTCTCCCAAAAATAGCCTCCGAAGAAGCAAAAGTATCAAATTTGTAAAATTTGGCAAAAGTGTGCAGTGAAGACCAAGTCGCTGCCTTACATATCTGGTCAACAGAAGCCTCGTTCTTGAAGGCCCATGTGGAAGCCACAGCCCTAGTGGAGTGAGCTGTGATTCTTTCAGGAGGCTGCCGTCCGGCAGTCTCATAAGCCAATCGGATAATGCTTTTAAGCCAAAAAGAAAGAGAGGTAGAAGTTGCTTTTTGACCTCTCCTTTTACCAGAATAAACAACAAACAAAGAAGATGTTTGTCTGAAATCTTTAGTAGCCTCTAAATAGAATTTTAGAGCACGGACTACGTCCAGATTGTGTAACAAACGTTCCTTCTTTGAAACTGGATTCGGACACAAAGAAGGTACAACTATCTCCTGGTTAATATTTTTGTTGGAAACAACTTTCGGAAGAAAACCAGGCTTAGTACGCAAAATCACCTTATCTGCATGGAACACCAGATAGGGCGGAGAACACTGCAGAGCAGATAACTCTGAAACTCTTCTAGCAGAAGAAATTGCAACCAAAAACAAAACTTTCCAAGATAATAACTTAATATCTACAGAATGTAAGGGTTCAAACGGAACAACTTGAAGAACTGAAAGAACTAGATTTAGACTCCAGGGAGGAGTCAAAGGTCTGTAAACAGGCTTGATTCTAACCAGAGCCTGAACAAACGCTTGAACGTCTGGCACAGCTGCCAGCCTTTTGTGAAGTAGAACAGATAAAGCAGAGATCGGTCCCTTAAGAGAACTTGCAGATAATCCTTTCTCCAAACCTTCTTGTAGAAAGGATAGAATCTTAGGAATTGTTATCTTGTTCCATGGGAATCCTTTAGATTCACACCAACAGATATATTTTTTCCATATTTTATGGTAAATCTTTCTAGTTACAGGCTTTCTAGCCTGAATCAGAGTATCTATTACAGAATCTGAAAACCCACGCTTTGATAAGATCAAGCGTTCAATCTCCAAGCAGTCAGTTGGAGTGAGACCAGATTCGGATGTTATCGGGAGAAGAGATTCTTCCCGAGACCAAAGACCCTGAGCTTTCAGGGGTTCCCAGACCGCGCCCCAGCCCACCAGACTGGCGTCGGTCGTGACAATGACCCACTCTGGTCTGCGGAAGCTCATCCCTTGTGACAGGTTGTCCAGGGACAGCCACCAACGGAGTGAATCTCTGGTCCTCTGATCTACTTGTATCGTCGGAGACAAGTCTGTATAATCCCCATTCCACTGACTGAGCATGCACAGTTGTAATGGTCTTAGATGAATTTGCGCAAAAGGAACTATGTCCATTGCCGCGACCATCAAACCTATTACTTCCATGCACTGCGCTATGGAAGGAAGAAGGACAGAATGAAGTACTTGACAAGAGCTTAGAAGTTTTGATTTTCTAGCCTCTGTCAGAAAAATCCTCATTTCTAAGGAGTCTATTATTGTTCCCAAGAAGGGAACTCTTGTTGACGGGAATAGAGAACTTTTTTCTACGTTCACTTTCCACCCATGAGATCTGAGAAAGGCCAGGACAATGTCCGTATGAGCCTTTGCTTTTGACAGAGACGACGCTTGAATCAGGATGTCGTCCAAGTAAGGTACTACTGCAATGCCCCTTGGTCTTAGAACCGCTAGAAGGGACCCTAGTACCTTTGTGAAAATTCTCGGAGCAGTGGCTAATCCGAATGGAAGTGCCACAAACTGGTAATGCTTGTCCAGAAAAGCGAACCTTAGGAACTGATGATGTTCCTTGTGGATAGGAATATGTAGGTACGCATCCTTTAAATCCACCGTGGTCATAAATTGACCTTCCTGGATGGTAGGAAGGATCGTTCGAATGGTTTCCATTTTGAACGATGGAACCCTGAGAAATTTGTTTAGGATCTTGAGATCTAAAATTGGTCTGAATGTTCCCTCTTTTTTGGGAACTATGAACAGGTTGGAGTAAAACCCCATCCCTTGTTCTCCTATTGGAACTGGATGAATTACTCCCATCTTTAACAGGTCTTCTACACAATGTAAGAATGCCTGTCTTTTTATTTGGTTTGAAGATAATTGAGACCTGTGGAACCTTCCCCTTGGGGGTAGTTCCTTGAATTCCAGGAGATAACCCTGAGAAACTATTTCTAGTGCCCAAGGATCCTGAACATCTCTTGCCCAAGCCTGAGCAAAGAGAGAAAGTCTGCCCCCCACCAGATCCGGTCCCGGATCGGGGGCCATCCCTTCATGCTGTTTTGGTAGCAGTGGCAGGCTTCTTGGCCTGCTTACCCTTGTTCCAGCCTTGCATCGGTCTCCAGGCTGGTTTGGGTTGAGAAGTATTACCCTCTTGCTTAGAGGATGTAGAATTAGAGGCTGGTCCGTTTCTGCGAAAGGGACGAAAATTAGGCTTATTTTTAGCCTTAAAAGACCTATCCTGAGGAAGGGCGTGGCCCTTTCCCCCGGAGATGTCTGAAATAATCTCTTTCAAATCAGGACCAAACAGTGTTTTACCCTTGAAAGGGATGTTAAGCAATTTTGTCTTGGAAGACACATCCGCTGACCAAGACTTTAGCCAAAGCGCTCTGCGCGCCACGATAGCAAACCCTGAATTTTTCGCCGCTAATCTAGCTAATTGCAAAGCGGCATCTAAAATAAAAGAGTTAGCCAATTTAAGTGCTTGAACTCTGTCCATAAACTCCTCATACGAAGATTCTTTATTGAGCGACTTTTCTAGTTCTTCGAACCAGAAACACGCTGCCGTAGTGACAGGAACAATGCATGAAATTGGTTGTAGAAGGTAACCTTGCTGAACAAACATCTTTTTAAGCAAACCCTCTAATTTTTTATCCATAGGATCTTTGAAAGCACAACTATCTTCTATAGGAATAGTAGTGTGTTTGTTTAGAGTAGAAACCGCCCCCTCGACCTTGGGGACTGTCTGCCATAAGTCCTTTCTGGGGTCGACTATAGGAAATAATTTCTTAAATATAGGGGGAGGAACAAAAGGTATGCCGGGCCTTTCCCACTCCTTATTTACTATGTCCGCCACCCGCTTGGGTATAGGAAAAGCATCGGGGGGCACCGGAACCTCTAGGAACTTGTCCATCTTACATAATTTCTCTGGAATGACCAAATTGTCACAATCATCCAGAGTAGATAATACCTCCTTAAGAAGTGCGCGGAGATGTTCTAATTTAAATTTAAATGTTACAACATCAGGTTCAGCTTCAGACAAAACCTCCCTCCTGGCCCCTTCAGATTGGTGTGAGGGTATGTCAGAACAGTTATCATCAGCGTCCTCTTGCTCTTCAGTGTTTAAAACAGAGCAATCGCGCTTTCTCTGATAAGTAGGCATTTTGGATAAAATGTTTGCAATAGAATTATCCATTACAGCCGTTAATTGTTGCATGGTAATAAGTATTGGCGCACTAGATGTACTAGGGGCCTCTTGTGTGGGCAAAACTGTTGTAGACACAGAAGGGGATGATGCAGTATCATGCTTACTCCCCTCATTTGAGGAATCATCTTGGGCAATATTATCTGTGGCATCATTGTCCCTACTTTGTTTGGACACTATGGCACAATCATCACATATATTTAAATGGGGAGAAACCTTGGCTTTCATACATATAGAACATCGCTTATCTGATGGTTCAGACATGTTAAACAGGCTTAAACTTGTCAACAAAGCACAAAAAATGTTTTAAAATAAAACCGTTACTGTCACTTTAAATTTTAAACTGAACACACTTTATTACTGAATATGTGAAAAAGTATGAAGGAATTGTTCAAAAGTCACCAAAATTTCACCACAGTGTCTTAAAGCCTTAAAAGTATTGCACACCAAATTTGAAAGCTTTAACCCTTAAAATAACGGAACCGGAGCCGTTTTTACATTTAACCCCTATACAGTCCCAGGTATCTGCTTTGCTGAGACCCAACCAAGCCCAGAAGGGAATACGATACCAAATGACGCCTTCTATAAGCTTTTTCAGTGGTTCTTAGCTCCTCACACATGCATCTGCATGCCTTGCTCTCCAAAAACAACTGCGCATTAGTGGCGCGAAAATGAGGCTCTGCCTATGACTAGAAAAGGCCCCCATCTGAAAAAGGTGTCCAATACAGTGCCTGCCGTTTTTTTACAACAATCCCCAAGATTATAATAACTATTAAGAGTTATAATCTGCCAAATATGCTTAGCAAAGTAATCGTTTTAGCCCAGAAAAATGTCTACCAGTTTTTTAAGCCCTTATAAAGCCCTTTATTCTTTTACTTAATCTAAGAAAATGGCTTACCGGTCCCCATAGGGGAAATTACAGCCTTCCAGCATTACATAGTCTTGTTAGAAATGTGGCCAGTCATACCTCAAGCAGAAAAGTCTGCCAACTGTTTCCCCCAACTGAAGTTACTTCATCTCAACAGTCCTGTGTGGAAACAGCAATCGATTTTAGTAACGTTTGCTAAAATCATCTTCCTCTTACAAACAGAAATCTTCATCTCTTTTCTGTTTCAGAGTAAATAGTACATACCAGCACTATTTTAAAATAACAAACACTTGATTGAAGGATAAAAACTACATTTAAACACCAAAAAACTCTTAACCATCTCCGTGGAGATGTTGCCGGTGCAACGGCAAAGAGAATGACTGGGGTAGGCGGAGCCTAGGAGGGATCATGTGACCAGCTTTGCTGGGCTCTTTGCCATTTCCTGTTGGGGAAGAGAATATCCCACAAGTAAGGATGACGCCGTGGACCGGACACACCTATGTTGGAGAAATAAGATTTACTTACCCCAGGACACTCATCTACATGTTTGTAGAAAGCCAAACCAGTACTGAAACGAGAATCAGTAGAGGTAATGGTATATAAATAAGAGTATATCGTCGATCTGAAAAGGGAGGTAAGAGATGAATCTCTACGACCGATAACAGAGAACCTATGAAATAGACCCCGTAGAAGGAGATCACTGCATTCAAATAGGCAAAACTCTCCTCACATCCCTCTGACATTCACTGCACGCTGAGAGGAAAACCGGGCTCCAACTTGCTGCGGAGCGCATATCAACGTAGAATCTAGCACAAACTTACTTCACCACCTCCATAGGAGGCAAAGTTTGTAAAACTGAATTGTGGGTGTGGTGAGGGGTGTATTTATAGGCATTTTGAGGTTTGGGAAACTTTGCCCCTCCTGGTAGGAATGTATATCCCATACGTCACTAGCTCATGGACTCTTGCTAATTACATGAAAGAAAACAAATTATGCTTACCAGATAATTTCCTTTTCATTCTGTACTTATGGGAAATACTGAACCTGGCCACCAGGAGGAGGAAAAAACACCCCAGCCAAAGACTTAAATACCTCCCCCCACTTCCCTCATCCCCCAGTCATTCTGCCAAGGGAACAAGGAACAGTAGGAGAAATATCAGGGTGAAAAAGGTGCCAGAAGAACAAACACAAAAATTACAGCCGCCCCATACAAAAACACGGGAGGTGAGCTGTGGACTCTCCCAGTCTGAAGAAAAATTATCAGGTAAGCATAATTTAAGTTTTTCTTCATAAAAGGGGAGAGTCCACAGCAGCATTCATTACTTTTTGGAAAACAATACACAAGCTATAGAGGACACTGAATGCAAAATGGGCGGGTACAAAAGGCAGTCCATTCTGAGGGCAGGAGAAATATCAGGGTGAAAAAAGGTGCCAGAAGAACAATTTAAAATTTAGGGCCGCCCAAACGGAGAACACAGGCGGGAGCTGCGGACTCCCCTTGTAAACAAGGAAAGGAAATTATCTGGTAAGCATAATTTATGTTTTCCTTCTTAATACAGGGAGAGTCCACAGCTGCATTCCTTACTTATGGGAAATTATACCCGAGCTCTAGAGGACACTGAATGCTAACGGGAGGGCAAAAAGGAGAGGCGGCCCCATCTGAGGGCACCACAGCCTGCACAAACCTTTCTCCTGAAGGCTGCTTCAACAGAAGCAAAAAAAAAAAAAAAACTTGTTAAAAACAGAATTTATGTTTACCTGATAAATTACTTTCTCCAACGGTGTGTCCGGTCCACGGCGTCATCCTTACTTGTGGGATATTCTCTTCCCCAACAGGAAATGGCAAAGAGCCCAGCAAAGCTGGTCACATGATCCCTCCTAGGCTCCGCCTACCCCAGTCATTCGACCGACGTTAAGGAGGAATATTTGCATAGGAGAAACCATATGTTACCGTGGTGACTGTAGTTAAAGAAAATAAATTATCAGACCTGATTAAAAAAACCAGGGCGGGCCGTGGACCGGACACACCGTTGGAGAAAGTAATTTATCAGTTAAACATAAATTCTGTTTTCTCCAACATAGGTGTGTCCGGTCCACGGCGTCATCCTTACTTGTGGGAACCAATACCAAAGCTTTAGGACACGGATGAAGGGAGGGAGCAAATCAGGTCACCTAAATGGAAGGCACCACGGCTTGCAAAACCTTTCTCCCAAAAATAGCCTCAGAAGAAGCAAAAGTATCAAATTTGTAAAATTTAGAAAAAGTGTGCAGTGACAGGGACAATGCATGCAATTGGTTGTAGAAGGGAACCTTGCTGAACAAACATCTTTAGCAGACCTTCTAATTTTTTATCCATAGGATCTTGGAAAGCACAACTATCTTCTATGGGTATAGTGGCGCGCTTGTGTAGAGTAGAAACCGCCCCCTCGACCTTGGGGACTGTCTGCCATCAGTCCTTTCTGGGGTCGACTATAGGAAAACAATTTTATAAATATGGGGGGAGGTACTAAAGGTATACCGGGCCTGTCCCATTCTTTACTAACAATGTACGCCACCCGCTTGGATATAGGAAAAGCTTCGGGGGGCCCCGGGGCCTCTAAGAACTTTTCCATTTTACATAGTGGTTCTGGAATGACCAGATAATCACAATCATCCAAATTGGATAACACCTCCTTAAGCAGAGCGCGGAGATGTTCCAACTTAAATTTAAAAGTAATCACATCAGGTTCAGCTTGTTGAGAAATGTTTCCTGAATCTGAAATTTCTCCCCCAGACAAAACCTCCCTGGCCCCCTCAGACTGGTGTAGGGGCCCTTCAGAAACCATATCATCAGCGTTCTCATGCTCTACAGAATTTTCTAAAACAGAGCAGTCGCGCTTTCGCTGATAAGTGGGCATATTGGCTAAAATGTTTTTGATAGAATTATCCATTACAGCCGTTAAATGTTGCATAGTAAGGAGTATTGGCACACTAGATGTACTAGGGGCCTCCTGTATGGGCAAGACTGGTGTAGACGAAGGAGGGGATGATGCAGTACCATGCTTACTCCCCTCACTTGAGGAATCATCTTGGGCATCATTTTTACTAAATTTTTTTATGACATAAAATACATATAGTTAAATGAGAAGGAACCTTGGTTTCCCCACAGTCAGAACACAATCTATCTGGTAGTTCAGACATGTTAAACAGGCATAAACTTGATAACAAAGCACAAAAAACGTTTTAAAATAAAACCGTTACTGTCACTTTAAATTTTAAACTAAACACACTTTATTATTGCAATTGCGAAAAAGTATGAAGGAATTGTTCAAAATTCACCAAAATTTCACCACAGTGTCTTAAAGCCTTAAAAGTATTGCACACCAAATTTGGAAGCTTTAACCCTTAAAATAACGGAACCGGAGCCGTTTTTATATTTAACCCCTTTACAGTCCCTGGAATCTGCTTTGCTGAGACCCAACCAAGCCCAAAGGGGAATACGATACCAAATGATGCCTTCAGAAAGACTTTTCTATGTATCAGAGCTCCACACACATGCAGCTGCATGCCATGCTGTCCTCAAAAACAAGTGCGCCATACCGGCGCGAAAATGAGGCTCTGACTATGATTAGGGAAAGCCCCTAAAGAATAAAGTGTCTAAAACAGTGCCTGCCGATATAATCATATCAAAATACCCAGAATAAATGATTCCTCAAGGCTAAATATGTGTTAATAATGAATCGATTTAGCCCAGAAAAAGTCTACAGTCTTAATAAGCCCTTGTGAAGCCCTTATTTACTATCTTAATAAACATGGCTTACCGGATCCCATAGGGAAAATGACAGCTTCCAGCATTACATCGTCTTGTTAGAATGTGTCATACCTCAAGCAGTAAGAGACTGCACACTGTTCCCCCAACTGAAGTTAATTGCTCTCAACAGTCCTGTGTGGAACAGCAAACATTTTTTAGGAAAAGAAATGAAAGGAGGAACAGGTAGCCGCCCTACTAATCTGATCCATAGAGGCCTTATTTTAGAATACCTAAGAGGACATCACTGTTCTCGAAGAATGAGCCTTAATCCATTGAGGAGACTTGTGTCCCACTGTCACATATGCCAAGCGGATGATACTCCACAACTAAAAGATAAGGAAGTTGAAGACGCCTTCTGACCCTTACGCTTCCCAGATCGATAATAAACAGAGAGGAAAAAAATCTGTCAATTCCTGTGTAGCCTGAAGATAGAACTTTAAGGCACGACTCCATATTATGAAGAAAAACTTTCCTTGAGAAGAAGGGATAGGACATAAGAAAAGAACCACAATCTCATGATTGAAGTTGCGATTTGACACAACCTTAGAAGGAAATCCTAACTAGGTTCGTAGAACAGCCTTGTTATCATGGAACCCCAGATAAACAGGGTCGCATAGCAAGGTCAGAATCACAGAGACACTTCTGCACGCAGAAACAATAGTTAGACGGAAGGAATCTTCCAAGATAACAACTTAAAATCAACCTCATGCATAGGTACAAAAGTAGTCCGATAAGAACAAGATCTAAGCTCCAAGGAGGAGCATTGGATCGACACACAGGCCTGACTGTAGTCAGAACCTTAACAAAAACTGTACGTCCGGAAGATCAACGAGCCTCTAGAGCAGTAAACACAGACAGGGCCAAAACTGTCCCAACAAGGAACAAGCTAAGAGGCCCTTTTCCAGGTCCTCCTGGAGAAAGGAGAAAAATCCTTGTAAAGTTGAATAGTGAGCTAGGGCGAACCACGCTCTTCACAGAAGGGGTACCTCCACACCTCATGATAGATAATGAGGAACCGGCTATGCTCTTGAAGGAGAGGACCAAAACCTCTCAGAAAACCCTCTTTTGGCTAAGACTAAGCGACATCTCGCAGTCCGCCTCATACAAATAATATTTAATGAACCAACCTTGTACCAGCAGATCCTTGCAACAAGGTAACCCTCATGGAGGAGAAGACAACATCCCCATCAAAAAACGCGAACCACGATCTTTGCGGCCGTGACGGAGCAATTGGTATCACTGACGCCTGCTCGGTTCGAGTCAACACTCGAGGAAGGAGTAATGTGGCCGAAAAGGAAATAAATGTATTAAACCTCAAAATGTATTAAACCTCCAATGCATTCATTAGCCCCCTGCATGAGGATCCCCGAACCACAACCTATCTGTGGAACATGGTATAGAGACGGAATGTCCTGAGATTCTCATCCGGCATCCCCTTTCAGTTACAAATAACCAACCACCCCTCGGATGGAGACCATATCCCCAGAAAAAAGGGAATGTCTAAAGAGAACATCTGTCCCGGATGACCCCACTCAGAGACTGGATCGCTAACAGTAGTGGGCTTATGCCCTCTACCAACCCCAAGATACTACCCTCATAGTTAGGGAGTCTCTCGAAGATTGATCAGAATCTATGGACTGGGACTAACCCAGTAGAATAAACCCTCAGCAAAGTAACTGCCTGAAGATCTACAAAGTTAAACAGGAGAGAAGCCTCCTAAGTCCATAGACCCCATGCCCTCTTGGCACGCTCTCACAATCCCAACGGAATGCAACCGATGTCGAAACCGTCCTTGATGAATATGAAAAATGTCCCTCAGGACAAGGAGATCTCGACAAAGACCATAGAAAGCAATTCTCTCAATCAGTAGTCCAGGGATATCTATTAAGACAGATTCGAAACAGCGCCGCTCCACTGTCTCAGCATACACCGAGCCTCTGCTGAGGTGAGACCTGGTAAAAGGAATGAAGCCCAAGATGGACCCCATGACAAATCCACACCACCCAACACAGAGCCAGCAATGGCCTGAAGGAGGTCTGGAGGGCATGACCTGATGAAGCTAACTCAAAACTTCGCCAGTCCGATAGAAGTCTCTCCATGTCTATGAAGAATAAATCCACCCTGGTGCCTACACCTGAGACGATGGTGAATGAACCAGAATCGTCTAAACAAGAGAAGCTACCGCCAGATCTGGATTCTGATCACTGTCAAAGGAAAACCTAGAAACAGTAGCGAGATCAAAACGGAAGGAACAATATACTGGAGTGCTGATCCAGAAATGACAACCTTAGGAACTGGAAATGTTCCCTGAGGAGGCATTTAAAGGTATGATATCCTTCCTCAACAGTGGTCCTGCACTGTTTTACCCTAACCAAGGGTAGAGTAAACCTTAAAGTCTCCCTCTAGAACGAGGAGGCATGAGGAGCTTGCTCAACCACCTTAGGACCCAAATAGGACGGGAGTCCCCTCTATGAGACCTCGAAAAAACGGTTTGAATAATATCTCAAACCTTACTGTAATAGGCCCTGGGCCAATGACTCCAAAGGAGAGCAAACAAAAAACCTGATTCACCTTAACTGGCTTCCATCTGTCTGGAAGACAGGATCAAAAGAAGAAAAACTGCCCTGGAAGGCTGAGATTTGAAATCTAGTTATTACCTCTAGGCCCCATGGATCCCGTACATTCCTGAATCAGTGTCTGAAAGGAGCAATAATCAGTCCCCAACGCGATCCAAGATAGGACCTTGAACTGCTTGGCCTTATACCAGGACTGAGTCAGCTTCTAAAAAACACTTGGAATGATTAGGCTTAGCGAAAATCTCTGACGCTGGTGCTAACAAGAATAAGAGCAATAAAATAGTCTCTCTCCAAACGGTAAAAACGCAGAATAGTGGAATCCAAAATAAATCGTATTCTCAAGCAGAAGAAAGATTAGATTTAAAAGTCATCTCTGACAATTCATGTCCTGAACAGGAAAAAAACTGAAAAAAACTGAAGCCCTAGAACTGGGTTTAGTAACCTAGATAAAAGAAATATAAGTACAAAGACCTTAATTCTTTCTCGAAATTATCGAGGGAACCATCACCTCGAATCAAGACAGAGATGCTCCAATAGGAGAGTCTCCAGAAACTGCAACGACCTAAGTCGTCCGTACACAAATATCTTCATAAATAAGAGTTTCCTCTTATAACCAAGAGCTCGAAGAATAAACTATCCTTAATTGAATAGTAAAGTTATACACAAGCGCACAAAAAACATAATTTATGTAAGAACTTACCTGATAAATTAATTTCTTTCATATTAGCAAGAGTCCATGAGCTAGTGACGTATGGGATATACATTCCTACCAGGAGGGGCAAAGTTTCCCAAACCTCAAAATGCCTATAAATACACCCCTCACCACACCCACAAATCAGTTTAACGAATAGCCAAGAAGTGGGGTGATAAGAAAAAAGTGCGAAAGCATAAAAAAAAAAAAAGGAATTGGAATAATTGTGCTTTATACAAAAAAATCATAACCACCACAAAAAAGGGTGGGCCTCATGGACTCTTGCTAATATGAAAGAAAGGAATTTATCAGGTAAGTTTTTACATAAATTATGTTTTCTTTCATGTAATTAGCAAGAGTCCATGAGCTAGTGACGTATGGGATAATGACTACCCAAGATGTGGATCTTTCCACGCAAGAGTCACTAGAGAGGGAGGGATAAAATAAAGACAGCCAATTCCTGCTGAAAATAATCCACACCCAAAATAAAGTTTAAATGAAAACATAAGCAGAAGATTCAAACTGAAACAGCTGCCTGAAGTACTTTTCTACCAAAAACTGCTTCAGAAGAAGAAAACACATCAAAATGGTAGAATTTAGTAAAAGTATGCAAAGAAGACCAAGTTGCTGCTTTGCAAATTTGATCAACCGAAGCTTCATTCCTAAACGCCCAGGAAGTAGAAACTGACCTAGTAGAATGAGCTGTAATCCTCTGAGGCGGAGTTATACCCCACTCAACATAGGCATGATGAATTAAAGATTTCAACCAAGATGCCAAAGAAATGGCAGAAGCTTTCTGGCCTTTTCTAGAACCGGAAAAGATGACAAATAGACTAGAAGTCTTTCGGAAAGTCTTAGTAACTTCAACATAATATTTCAAAACTCTAACAACATCCAAAGAATGCAATGATTTTTCCTTAGAATTCTTAGGATTAGGGCATAATGAAGGAACTACAATTTCTCTACTAATGTTGTTGGAATTCACAACCTTAGGTAAAAATTCAAAAGAAGTTCGCAACACTGCCTTATCCTGATGAAAAATCAGAAAAGGAGACTCACAAGAAAGAGCAGACAATTCAGAGACTCTTCTGGCAGAAGAGATGGCCAAAAGGAACAAAACTTTCCAAGAAAGTAATTTAATGTCTAATGAATGCATAGGTTCAAACGGAGGAGCTTGAAGAGCCACCAGAACCAAATTCAAACTCCAAGGAGGAGAAATTGACTTAATGACAGGTTTAATACAAACCAAGGTTTGTACAAAACAATGAATATCAGGAAGATTAGCAATCTTTCTGTGAAAAATAACAGAAAGAGCAGAGATTTGACCTTTCAAGGAACTTGCGGACAAACCTTTATCTAAACCATCCTGAAGAAACTGTAAAATTCTCGGAATTCTAAAAGAATGCCAGGAAAAATTATGAGAAAGACACCAAGAAATATAAGTCTTCCAGACTCTATAATATATCTCTCTAGATACAGATTTACGAGCCTGTAACATAGTATTAATCACAGAGTCAGAGAAACCTCTTTGACCAAGAATCAAGCGTTCAATCTCCATACCTTTAAATTTAAGGATTTGAGATCCTGATGGAAAAATATAATTTATGCTTACCTGATAAATTCATTTCTCCTGTAGTGTAGTCAGTCCACGGGTCATCCATTACTTATGGGATTATATCTCCTCCCTAACAGGAAGTGCAAGAGGATCACCCAAGCAGAGCTGCTATATAGCTCCTCCCATCTACGTCATATCCAGTCATTCGACCGAAACCATACGAGAAAGGAGAAACTATAGGGTGCAGTGGTGACTGGAGTTTAATTAAAATTTAGACCTGCCGTAAAAAACAGGGCGGGCCGTGGACTGACTACACTACAGGAGAAATTAATTTATCAGGTAAGCATAAATTATATTTTCTCCTGTTAAGTGTATTCAGTCCACGGGTCATCCATTACTTATGGGATACCAATACCAAAGCTAAAAGTACACGGATGACGGGAGGGACAGGCAGGATCTTTACACGGAAGGAACCACTGCCTGTAGAACCTTTCTCCCAAAAACAGCCTCCGAAGAAGCAAAAGTGTCAAATTTGTAAAATTTTGAAAAAGTGTGAAGTGAAGACCAAGTTGCAGCCTTGCAAATCTGTTCAACAGAGGCCTCATTCTTAAAAGCCCAAGTGGAAGCCACAGCTCTAGTAGAATGAGCTGTAATCCTTTCAGGAGGCTGCTGTCCAGCAGTCTCATAGGCTAAACGTATTATGCTACGAAGCCAAAAAGAGAGAGAGGTAGCCGAAGCTTTTTGACCTCTCCTCTGTCCAGAATAAACGACAAACAGGGAAGAAGTTTGACGAAAATCTTTAGTTGCCTGCAAATAAAATTTCAGGGCACGGACGACGTCCAGATTGTGCAAAAGTCGTTCCTTCTTTGAAGAAGGGTTAGGGCACAATGATGGAACAACAATCTCTTGATTGATATTCTTGTTAGTGACTACCCAGGTTAGTAAGAACCCAGGTTTAGTACGCAGAACTACCTTGTCTGAATGAAAAATCAGATAAGGAGAATCACAATGTAAGGCCGATAACTCAGAGACTCTTCGAGCCGAGGAAATAGCCATTAAAAACAGAACTTTCCAAGATAACAGCTTGATATCGATGGAATGAAGGGGTTCAAACGGAACACCTTGCAGAACGTTAAGAACTAAGTTTAAGCTCCATGGCGGAGCAACAGTCTTAAACACAGGCTTAATCCTAGTCAAAGCCTGACAAAAAGCCTGAACGTCTGGAACTTCTGCCAGACGTTTGTGTAAAAGGATAGACAGAGCTGAAATCTGTCCCTTTAACGAACTAGCAGATAAACCCTTTTCTAAACCTTCTTGTAGAAAAGACAATATCCTAGGAATCCTAACCTTACTCCATGAGTAACTCTTGGATTCGCACCAATATAAGTATTTACGCCATATTTTATGGTAAATTTTCATGGTAACAGGTTTCCTAGCCTGTATTAAAGGTATCAATCACTGACTCTGAGAATCCACACTTTGATAGAATCAAGCGTTCAATCTCCATGCAGTCAGCCTCAGAGAAATTAGATTTGGATGTTTGAAAGGACCCTGAATCAGAAGGTCCTGTCTCAGAGGCAGAGACCATGGTGGACAGGACGACATGTCCACTAGATCTGCATACCAGGTCCTGCGTGGCCACGCAGGCACTATTAGAATCACTGATGCTCTCTCCTGTTTGATCCTGGCAATCAATCGAGGAAGCATCGGGAAAGGTGGAAACACATAAGCCATGTTGAAGACCCAAGATGCTGTCAGAGCATCTATCAGTACCGCTCCCGGGTCCCTGGACCTGGATCCTTAACAAGGGAGCTTGGCGTTCTGGCGAGACGCCATGAGATCCAGATCTGGTTTGCCCCAAAGATGAAGCAGTTGGGCAAACACCTCCGGATGAAGTTCCCACTCCCCCGGATGAAAGATCTGGCGACTTAGAAAATCCGCCTCCCAGTTCTCCACGCCTGGGATGTGGATCGCTGACAGGTGGCAAGAGTGAGACTCTGCCCAGTGAATTATCTTTGAGACTTCCATCATCGCTAGGGAACTCCTTGTTCCTCCTTGATGGTTGATGTAAGCCACAGTCGTGATGTTGTCCGACTGAAACCTGATGAACCTCAGAGTTGCTAACTGAGGCCAAGCCAGAAGAGCATTGAAAATTGCTCTTAATTCCAGAATGTTTATTGGAAGGAGTCTCTCCTCCTGAGTCCATGATCCCTGAGCCTTCAGGGAATTCCAGACTGCGCCCCAACCTAGAAGGCTGGCGTCCGTTGTTACAATCGTCCAATCTGGCCTGCGGAAGGGCATCCCCTTGGACAGATGTGGCCGAGAAAGCCACCATAGAAGAGAATCTCTGGTCTCTTGATCCAGATTTAGCAGAGGGGACAAATCTGAGTAATCCCCATTCCACTGACTTAGCATGCACAATTGCAGCGGTCTGAGATGCAGGCGCGCAAATGGTACTATGTCCATTGCCGCTACCATTAAGCCGATTACCTCCATGCACTGAGCCACTGACGGGTGTTGAATGGAATGAAGGACACGGCAAGCATTTAGAAGTTTTGATAACCTGTCCGTCAGGTAAATTTTCATTTCTACAGAATCTATAAGAGTCCCTAGAAAGGGAACTCTTGTGAGTGGCAATAGAGAACTCTTTTCTACGTTCACCTTCCACCCATGCGACCTTAGAAATGCCAGAACTAACTCTGTATGAGACTTGGCAGTTTGGAAACTTGACGCTTGTATCAGAATGTCGTCTAGGTACGGAGCTACCGCTATGCCTCGCGGTCTTAGTACCGCCAGAAGAGAGCCCAGAACCTTTGTAAAGATTCTTGGAGCCATAGCTAACCCGAAGGGAAGAGCTACAAACTGGTAATGCCTGTTTAGGAAGGCAAATCTTAGATACCGGTAATGATCCATGTGAATCGGTATGTGAAGGTAGGCATCCTTTAAATCAACTGTGGTCATGTACTGACCCTCTTGGATCATGGGTAAGATGGTTCGAATAGTTTCCATTTTGAACGATGGAACTCTTAGGAATTTGTTTAGGATCTTTAAGTCCAAGATTGGTCTGAAGGTTCCCTCTTTTTTGGGAACCACAAACAGATTTGAATAGAATCCTTGCCCGTGTTCCGACCGCGGAACTGGGTGGATCACTCCCATTAGTAAGAGGTCTTGTACACAGCGTAGAAACGCCTCTTTCTTTATCTGGTTTGCTGATAACCTTGAAAGATGAAATCTCCCTTGTGGAGGAGAAGCTTTGAAGTCCAGAAGATATCCCTGAGATATGATCTCCAACGCCCAGGGATCCTGGACATCTCTTGCCCAAGCCTGGGCGAAGAGAGAAAGTCTGCCCCCCACTAGATCCGTTTCCAGATCGGGGGCCCTCACTTCATGCTGTCTTAGGGGCAGCAGCAGGTTTTCTGGCCTGCTTGCCCTTGTTCCAGGACTGGTTAGGTTTCCAGCCCTGTCTGTAGCGAGCAACAGTTCCTTCCTGTCTTGGAGCGGAGGAAGTTGATGCTGCTCCTGCCTTGAAGTTACGAAAGGCACAAAAATTAGACTGTTTAGCCTTTGGTTTGGCCCTGTCTTGAGGCAGGGCATGGCCCTTACCTCCAGTAATGTCAGCGATAATTTCTTTCAAGCCGGGCCCGAATAATGTCTGCCCTTTGAAAGGAATATTAAGCAATATAGATTTAGAAGTCACATCAGCTGACCAGGATTTAAGCCACAGCGCTCTACGCGCTTGAATGGCGAATCCGGAGTTCTTAGCCGTAAGTTTGGTTAAGTGTACTACGGCATCAGAAATAAATAAATTAGCTAGTTTAAGGGCTTTAAGCTTGTTCATAATCTCATGCAATGGAGCTGTGCTAAGGGTCTCTTCCAGAGACTCAAACCAGAATGCCGCCGCAGCAGTGACAGGCGCGATGCATGCAAGGGGTTGTAATATAAAACCTTGCTGAACAAACATTTTCTTAAGGTAACCCTCTAACTTTTCATCCATTGGATCTGAAAAAGCACAGCTATCCTCCACCGGGATAGTGGTGCGCTTAGCCAGAGTAGAAACTGCTCCTTCCACCTTAGGGACCGTCTGCCATAGGTCCCGTGTGGTGGCGTCTATTGGAAACATTTTTCTAAATATAGGAGGGGGTGAAAAGGGCACACTGGGTCTATCCCACTCCTTGTTAACAATTTCTGTAAGCCTTTTAGGTATAGGAAAAACGTCAGTACACGCCGGTACCGCAAAATATTTATCCAGCCTACATACTTTCTCTGGAATTGCAACCGTGTTACAATCATTCAGAGCCGCTAATACCTCCCCTAGTAATACACGGAGGTTCTAAAGCTTAAATTTAAAATTTGAAATGTCTGAATCCAGTTTACTTGGATCAGATCTGTCACCCACAGAATGAAGCTCTCCGTCCTCATGCTCTGCAAATTGTGACGCAGTATCAGACATGGCTCTATTATTATCAGCGCACTCTGTTCTTACCCCAGAGTGATCGCGTTTACCTCTTAATTCTGGCAATTTAGATAGTACTTCAGTCATAACATTAGCCATGTCTTGCAAAGTGATTTGTATGGGGCGCCCTGATGTACTTGGCGCCACAATATCACGCACCTCCTGGGCGGGAGGTGAAGGTACTGACACGTGAGGAGAGTTAGTCGGCATAACTTCCCCCTCGTTGTCTGGTGATATTTTTTTTAACATATAAAGTTTGACTTTTATTCAAAGTAACATCTATACATTGAGTGCACAAATTTCTATTGGGCTCCACATTGGCCTTTAAACATAATGAACAAACAGATTCATTTGTGTCAGACATGTTTAAACAGACTAGCAATAACACTAGCAAGCTTGGAAAAAAAAAAACTTTTAAATAAATTTACAAGCTATATAAAAAACGCTACTGCGCTTTTAAGAAAACATAAAAATGTGACACAGTTGAATTGAACAATGAACCAAATATGTTAAAACAACCAAATTTTAACAGAAAATGTATAAAGTTAGCAGAGGATTGCACCCACCAGCAAAAGGATGATTAACCCCTTAATACCCAAAACGGATAACAGTTGAAATAATAAACGTTTTTATCACAGTCAAACACACTGTCACAGGTCTGCTGTGACTGATTACCTCCCTCAAAACTAGTTTTGGAGACCCCTGGGCTCTGTAGAGACGTCCTGGATCATGGAGGAAGAAATAGGAAGACAGTGACTAAATTTTTACTGCGCAATAAAGCGCTAAAATAGGCCCCTCCCACTCATATTACAACAGTGGGGAAGCTCAGTAAACTGTTTTTATTCAGAAAAAAACGACAGCCATGTGGTAAAAATCATGCCCATAAAGTTTTATCACCAAGTACCTCAGAAAAAACGATTAACATGCCAGTAAACGTTTTAAAAATTGAAAATTATGAAGTGTTATTAATAAGCCTGCTGCTAGTCGCTTTCACTGCAGTGCAGGCTCAAATATTATTTTAATATTGACAGTATTTTCTTAGTGAAATTCCATTCCCCAGAAATACCTCAGAGTATACATACATACATATCAGCCTGATACCAGTCGCTACTACTGCATTTAAGGCTGCACTTACATTACATCGGTATTAGCAGTATTTTCTCAGTCAATTCCATTCCTTAGAAAATAATTTACTGCACATACCTCCTTGCAGGTGGTCCCTGCATGCTATCCCCTGTTCTGAAGTTACCTCACTCCTCAGAATGGCCGAGAACAGCAAGTGGATCTTAGTTACGACCGCTAAGATCATAGACAAACTCAGGTAGATTCTTCTTCTAATGCTGCCTGAGAACAAACACACTCCGGTGCCGTTTAAAATAACAAACTTTTGATTGAAGAAATAAAAACTAAGTTTAACACACCACAGTCCTCTCACACGTCCTATCTTTAGTTAGGTGCAAGAGAATGACTGGGTATAACATAGAGGGGAGGAGCTATATAGCAGCTCTGCTTTGGTGATCCCCTTGCACTTCCTGTTAGGGAGGAGATATAATCCCATAAGTAATGGATGACCCGTGGACTGACTACACTTAACAGGAGAAAAAGGACCTTGCGACAAAAGGTCTGAGCTTAACGGAAGAGTCCACGGTTGGCAAGAGGCCATCCGGACAAGATTCGCATACCAAAACCTGTGAAGCCATGCTGGAGCTACCAGCAGAACAAACGAGCATTCCTTCAGAATCTTGGAGACTACTCTTGGAAGAAGAACTAGAGGCGGAAAGATATAGGCAGGATGATACTTCCAAGGAAGTGATAATGCATCCACTGCCTCCGCCTGAGGATCCCGGGATCTGGACAGATACCTGGGAAGTTTCTTGTTTAGATGAGAAGCCATCAGATCTATTTCTGGAAGTTCCCACATTTGAACAATCTGAAGAAATACCTCTGGGTGAAGAGACCATTCGCCCGGATGCAACGTTTGGCGACTGAGATAATCCGCTTCCCAATTGTCTATTCCTGGAATATGAACCACAGAGATTAGACAGGAGCTGGATTCCGCCCAAACCAGAATTCGAGATACTTCTTTCATAGCCAGAGGACTGTGAGTCCCTCCTTGATGATTGATGTATGCCACAGTTGTGACATTGTCTGTCTGAAAACAAATGAACGATTCTCTCTTCAGAAGAGACCAAGACTGAAGAGCTCTGAAAATTGCACGGAGTTCCAAAATATTGATCGGTAATCTCACCTCCTGAGATTCCCAAACCCCTTGTGCTGTCAGAGACCCCCACACAGCTCCCCAACCTGTAAGACTTGCATCTGTTGAAATTACATCCAGGTCGGAAGAACAAAAGAAGCCCCCTGAACTAAACGATGGTGATCTGTCCACTACGTCAGAGAGTGTCGTACAATCGGTTTTAAAGATATTAATTGAGATATCTTTGTGTAATCCCCGCACCACTGGTTCAGCATACAGAGCTGAAGAGGCCGCATGTGAAAACGAGCAAAGGGGATCGCGTCCGATGCCGTAGTCATAAGACCTAGAATTTCCATGCATAAGGCTACCGAAGGGAAAGATTGTGACTGAAGGTTACAACAAGCTGATATCAACTTTAGATGTCTCATGTCTATCAAAGATAGAGTCATGGATACTGAATCTATCTGAAAACCTAAAAAGGTTACCTAAGTCTGAGGAATCAATTAACTTTTTGGTAAATTGATCCTCCAACCATGATGTTGAAGAAACAACACAAGTCGATTCGAATGAGATTCTGCTAAATATGAAGACTGAGCAAGTACCAAGATATCGTCCAAATAAGGAATACCACAATACCCTGTTCTCTGATTACAGACAGAAGGGCACCGAGAACCTTCGTAAAAAATTCTTGGAGCTGTAGCTAGGCCAAACGGCAGAGCCACAAACTGGTAATGCTTATCTAGGAAAGAGAATCTCAGAAACTGATAGTGATCTGGATGAATCGGAATATGCAGATATGCATCCTGTAAATCTATAGTAGACATATAATGCCCTTGTTGAACAAAAGGCAGGATAGTCCTTACAGTTACCATTTTGAATGTTGGTATCCTTACATAACGATTCAATATTTTTAGATCCAGAACTGGTCTGAAGGAATTTTCCTTCTTTGGTACAATGAAGAGATTTGAATAAAACCCCAGTCCCTGTTCCAGAACTGGAACTGGCAAAATTACTCCAGTCAACTCTAGATCTGAAACACATTTCAGAAATGCTTGAGCCTTCGCTGGGTTTACTGGGACACGGGAAAGAAAAAATCTCTTTGCAGGAGGCCTTATCTTGAAGCCAATTCTGTACCCTTCTGAAACAATGTTCTGAATCCAAAGATTGTGAACGGAATTGATCCAAATTTCTTAGAAAAAACGTAATCTGCCCCCTATCAGCTGAGCTGGAATGAGGGCCGCACCTTCATGTGGACTTATGAGCTGGCTTTGATTTTCTAAAAGGCTTGGATTTATTCCAGACTGGAGATGGTTTCCAAACTGATACCGCTCCTGAGGATGAAGGATCAGGTTTTTGTTCCTTGTTGTGACAAAAGGAATGAAAACGATCATTACCCTGGAAAGAAAGAGAAAGCAGAGTAGACTTAGAAGACATCACAGCATTCCAAGTCTTAAGCCATAAAGCTCTTCTAGCTAAAATAGCTAGAGACATATACCTGACATCAACTCTAATGATATCAAAGATGGCATTACAAATAAAAATATTAGCATGTTGAAGAAAAAAAATGCTATGAGAATTATGATCTGTTACTTGTTGCGCTAAAGCTTCTAACCAAAAGATGAAGCTGCAGCAACATCCGCTAAAGATATAGCAGGTCTAAGAAGATTACCTGAACACAAGTAAGCTTTTCTTAGAAAGAATTCAATTTTCCTATCTAAAGGATCCTTAAGGAAGTACCATCTGCCGTAGGAATAGTACGCTTAACAAGAGTAGAGACAGCCCCATCAACTTTAGGGATTTTGTCCCAAAACTTTAATCTGTCAGATGGCACAGGATATAATTGCTTAAAACGTTTAGAAGGAGTAAATGAATTACCCAAATTATTCCATTCCCTGGAAATTACTTCAGAAATAGCACTAGGGACAGGAAAAACTTCTGGAATAACTACAGGAGATTTAAAAACCTTATCTAAACGTTTAGATTTAGTATCAAGAGGACCAGAATCCTCAATTTCTAATGCAATTAGGACTTCTTTAAGTAAAGAACGAATAAATTTCATTTTAAATAAATATGAAGATTTATCAGCATCAACCTCTGAGACAGAATCCTCTGAACCAGAAGAGTCATTATCAGAATCAGAATGATGATGTTCATTTAAAAATTCATCTGAAAAATGAGAAGTTTTAAAAGACTTTTTACATTTACTAGAAGGAGGAATAACAGACATAGCCTTCTTAATGGATTTAAAAACAAAATCTCTTATGTTATCAGGAACACTCTGAGTATTAGATGTTAACAGAACAGCAACAGGTAATATAACAGTACTTAAAGGAAATATTATCTGCATAAACAGTTTGTCATGACAAAACAGTACAAACAACAGCTGGAGGAACAGATACCATAAGTTTACAGTAGATACACTTAGCTTTGGTAGCTCCAGCCCCAGGAAGGGATATTCCAGAAGTATCTTCTGACTCAGCTTCAACGTGGGACATCTTGCAATATGTAATAGAAAAAACAACATATAAAGCAAAATTGATCAAATTCCTTAAATGACAGTTTCAGGAATGGGAAAAAAATGCCAGTGAATAAGCTTCTAGCAACCAGAAGCAAAAAATCAATGAGACTTAAATAATGTGGAGACAAAAGTGACGCCCATATTTTTTCGCGCCAAAAAAAGACGCCCACATTATTTGGCGCCTAAATGCTTTTGGCGCCAAAAATGACGCCACATCAGGAACGCCGACACTTTTGGGGCAAAAGACACGTATGACGCCGGAAACAGAAAAGATTTTTTTGCACCAAAAAAGTCTGCGCCAAGAATGACGCAATAAAATGAAGCATTTTCAACCCCCGCGAGCCTAACAGCCCAAAGGGAAAAAGTCAAATTTTTTAAGGTAAGAAAAAATTATTGATTCAAATGCATTATCCCAAATATGAAACTGATAAATAAATAAATGTTTGAATACATATATTTAGAACTTTATAAAAAAAGCGCCCAATCATAGCTTAGAGTGTCACAGAAAATAAGACTTACTTACCCCAGGACACTCGTCTACATGTTGTAGAAAGCCAAACCAGTACTGAAACGAAAATCAGCAGAGGTAATGGTATATAAATAAGAGTATATCGTCGATCTGAAAAGGGAGGTAAGAGATGAATCTCTACGACCGATAACAGAGAACCTATGAAATAGACCCCGTAGAAGGAGATCATTGCATTCAAATAGGCAATACTCTCCTCACATCCCTCTGACATTCACTGCACGCTGAGAGGAAAACCGGGCTCCAACCTGTTGCGGAGCGCATATCAACGTAGAATCTAGCACAAACTTACTTCACCACCTCCATAGGAGGTAAAGTTTGTAAAACTGATTTGTGGGTGTGGTGAGGGGTGTATTTATAGGCATTTTGAGGTTTGGGAAACTTTGCCCCTCCTGGTAGGAATGTATATCCCATACGTCACTAGCTCATGGACTCTTGCTAATTACATGAAAGAAAGAGCTAGCCAAGTAAGGGTGGGCAACAACGCAACCCCCTTACAGAGCCCAGAACTGGGATCTTAAAAAAGAATAAGTAGACGAAAAAGAAGAGGATCTCCATCCTTCCCCAACCGCCTAATCAAATTCGCCATCTGATTTAGTGTTTTGAAAATCGACAGGTAGATCAGTACTAGACATCTCTAATATTGAGAAAACTTCTCTCAGAAGCCAGCACAGGCGTGCAACTCTAAATCTAAAAGACGAAATCCTCCTCTCCGGGAGGAATAGAAGCAGCAGGCGCTGACCCAGAAGGTCCGTACTCTGAAGCCTCAGAAAGAACCACACCCTCAGATGACTGATCGGATACAACCGTCAATTTACATGATGCTTCCTGGACCGTGCAGTAAAGTCTAGTGGAAAAAGGCCCCCTCCAGATGGAGGACTAGTGGCACAAGGGGAAGTTGCATGTGTAGGATCAGATGACTGTAGGGGACACATCCCACCGGACGCAGAGTCCTCAGAGGCGGAAGGCTCAGTGGCATCTAACATCTCAACGTTGGTTGATAAAAACAACCTGTTGCGGCATATGGAACATAATTGAGAGGGCTAGACTACCCAGGCCTCCTCACAATATACAAAGGTATCTAATTCTGTCGTAGATGGATCATCCTCTACAAAATCTGAATCCTCCATAAGCAGGTAACCTTATTTAAATCAAAAATAGAAAACAACTGGCACCTATACCCACAATGGCTGGGGCACTCACCACCTCCTATGACCCAGACAATATAGAGAAAACTCGCTCCTCTCCGTAGTCACTCGGTCAGGAAAAGGAAATGGAAACTGTGACCACTCCCGATCACAGGGTGCATAATGCAGGAACGCCCCTGCTAAAGGAAAAGTGTGCCAAGCTTAATAAAACTGTGCAGCTCTCAAAGTAAAAGAGCAACCTGTACGTTCCCTATCAGTCTATGAGCCCAAAAATTCTCACACATATAAGCAGCATAAATCACATAAACCAATATGATTAACACCCCACTATTCAACAATCCCCCTCAGGAGATATTAACCCTTGATTCCATAAAGATAAAGGAGTCCCACTGTGACCCTGTCTTCTAGCGTTACATATGTGTAAAAAATAAAAACGATCTTACCGGAATCTATGCCGTGGAACATAAACACGATCCTTCACGTGTGACAGACTGTAGCATTGCTTCTGACATGAACTTGAGAGATAAAAAGCAGGCAGTGAAACTCATCAACACTGATTGCTTAGGAGCTGTTAATATGAGTCTGGATAGTTTTGCAGAAAGACTCTCCCTGCATCTCCAGACTCTAACTTTCATCAATGCTCTGAGAGGCTGACAAGACTACTTAAAAATCCAGTCCCATTTGGAAGGGTAGATACCCTTCATAAAGGAACTACTCCGAATCTTCTGACACTTCTCTGCCAACCTCCTGTGACGAAAGGCAAAGAATGACTGGGGGATGAGGGAAGTGGGGGAGGTATTTAAGACTTTGGCTGGGGTGTCTTTGTCTCCTCCTGGTGGCCAGGTTCAGTATTTTCCATAAGAAAGGAATGCAGCTGTGGACTCTCCCTGTATTAAGAAGGAAAATATACACTTAGGTTGAACTAACACTTCCACTAGCTCCGCCTGAGGATCCCTGGACCTAACTCCGCATCTCAGGAGCTTGGTATTGAAGCGGGAAACCATCAGATCAACTTCGGAAACACCCCATCGGCGAGTGATCTCCAGAAACACCTCCTGATTTAAGGACAACTCCCCAGAGTGGAGAATCTGCATGTTCAGGAAATCTGCTTCCCAATTCTCCACACCTGGGAAGCAAATAGCTGTAATCTTAACCTACAGCAGGATTCCCAACACCTCTTGCGATATAATGGACGGAACCCAGTTGTGGCCATACTAGAAGTGCATTATAAATAGCTCTCAACTCGAGAATGTTGATTGTAAGAGTCACTTCCTCCTGACACAAAGAACCTTGGGTCAGAGAACCCCACACCGCACCCCAGCCAGACAGACTTGCATCTGTGGTGATAATTACCCATACTGGGCAACGGAAAGTTGTCCCTAAGAGAACTGGAGATGGGGATTGCCACTAAACAAAACTTCCTCTCGCATTGGTGTCCAGGCAGATGATTTGCAACAGATCTGAACAATCTCCATTCCCTTGTCTGAGCATACACAACTGTAGTGGTCTCGAATGAAAGCTAGTAAACGCTATAGCATCAGATTCCGCAACCATTAGACCTACCACTTCCATATATTGTTCTACCAGGGATTAGCATAACACTAAAGCAGTCAACATGGCGCCTGAAGCTTCTCTCTGCGCTGTAAGGTAAATGCACATACTGACAGAGTCTATGATCATTCCCAGAACATTTACCCCGTAGCTGGGACGAAGGAGCTCTTTTGCAGATTGACCTTCCAACCATGCGCCCTAACACACAAGAGTAACCTCTGTGTGGTCCTGAGCCACTAGCAAAAATGGAACCTAAACCAGAATGTAGTCCAGGTAAGGAGCTACTGCAATACCCTGCAGATGAACCGCGGACAGCAGAGCTTACAGCACCTTGGTTAACACTTGCGGTGCCATAGCTAGTCCAAATGGAAGCGTAAGAAACTGGTAGTGCTCATCTAGGAAGTGAACCATAGAAAGAGGTAGTGATCCCTGTGTATCAAAATGTGAAGGTACGCATACTTCAGGTCTATTGTAGTCATGAACTGACGCTCTTGAACCAGGGGGACGATTGATCTTATTGCTTCCATCTTAAAAGGGGGAACCCTTACAAACCTGTTGAGGCCCTTCAAGTCCAGAATAGGGCGTAATGTGCCCTCCTTCTTGGTGACCACAAAGAGTTTGGAATAGAATCTTTTTCTGTAGCTATAATGGAGTCCAGACCCGGACCGAACAGGGACTTGCCCTTAAAGGACAAGAAAAGCAGTCTTGACTTGGGCACAGTATCTGCCGGCCACAACTTGAGCCACAAGACCAGCCTGGCCAGAACCTCAAAGCTAGAGTTTTTGGCATTAATACAGAAAATTTAAAGAATGTCATCCCTAATGAAGGCATTTGCCAGCCTTCAGGATTAAATATACTCCAGCATCTCCTTGAGAGGAGGTAATCAGGTCAGTGGTAATCAGATCTGCTAAAGTTTTGCACCAGAACTTGGCAGCCCCCATGACTGTGGCTAATCCAACCGCCGGTTGAAATAGGGTGCCTGAATAAAGAAACACCCTTCTTAGGTATCCCTCATGCTTCCTGTCTAGAAGATCCTTGAAAGAAGTGCTATCCTCAAGAGGAATAGTATTGTGATTAGCCAGCATGGATATGACGCCATCAACCTTAGGGACACTATTCCATACCCCCACTTGGGAAGTGGGAACAGGGAATAATCTCTTAAAAGCTGCCGAAGGGGTAAAAGGAACCCCTGGTTTCTACCATTCTTTGAAGATGTTCTCCATGATAACTGGGGGTACAGGAAATACCTCAGGAGCCCTAGGTCTAGGTTTTTTTCCTTTCATGATTTAGAGATAGCATGCAATTTTAAGCAACTTTCTAATTTACTCCAAACCAAGCTTCAAAAAAATGGTATGCGCTCCGAACTTCAGACACCGACTTCCTCTCACCTGTCGGCGTTCTTCGCGCTGTGTGCCCTGTGCTCCCCACCGGAAGTCCCTCCGAGAATTCAACCTCACTGTTCCGGTACCCAGGAAAGGGAAGCCCCACCAAAGCTTCAAAACTGAAGACTCCAAAACACAGCAGAAATCCTTGCACTCGGAAAAATGAAGAAGTAAAGTCAGGGAATATCAATAAAAGCAAAAACTTTATTTGATTTGTAAAAACAGGTGCAAAAGCAGTAAGTCACTGCTTTTGCACCTATTTTTTACATATGGAACAAAAAATGGTCCGGCTCCTAAGCGTTCATTCTTGTTTTTTTAAATAAAGATACCAAGAGAATGAAGAAAAATTAATAGGAGTAAATTGGAAAGTTGATTAAAATTGCATGCTCTATCCGAATCCTAAAGGAAAGAAAAAAAGTGGGTTTAGTATCCCTTTAAGCAGGAGCCTGAGCTGCTCCACCTTTGACCTAATGGTACCCTCTTCATAGTCCTCTTCCGACTCTCCCTCAGAAGGGTCAGAGGAAGTTCTCCTTCAGAGCTAACTAAGGGTTTGTCATCAGAAGGTTGCCTATAGCTGTCAGTTGTGACCTCCACCACAGCACTTGGGCTACACACTGGAGAGCAATGTTTAACCTTTCTCTTTCTTTTCCCTGATACCGGTCTACGCTAAGGGCAGCATTCACAGCAGCCTGCATACGGGCTGTAAGGTCATAAGGTAAAAGGCCTTCCCCAGCCAGGGTCGTGCCGCTATCATAGCAGCGTTTTGGGATGAACGTGGTCGGCTTCACTGGCTGTTGGACAGGGAGGTCTGCATCAGATGAAACTTGGGAAGCTGCAGTAGGGCCTGTTGGAGACAGGCAATGCAGGAATTTCTCAGCTGGTTGTCTGCTTGGGCCTCCTGAATAGGACTTCAGGACATATGTTAGGAAACAATTGCATAATTGTGCTGGAGGGGACACAGTATTGATTTTGCACAGCATACATTTATTGTTGCCAATGGAATGTATCAAGGAAGATTCTTCCAGACTCTCAATTAATATAGTCATCCATAATGTGTTGGTGTAACACATGTGAACCTCACAGCAGGGGTACCCTGTCCCCCTTTAAACCCTATTTAGGGCGTCTTACCACCTCTGGTTCGGACGAACCGCGTTGCTGCAGCTCTCCCACAGGTCTGTTGCATAGTGGATCTGAGACAGAAATGGTGCGAAAGGGTTCTTACGGCATGAATCTGTGTCTATGCTAACCGTTACTGCCTGCATCCGCAAAAGGCCTGCGGTCTGTAGTAGTGATAATTGCCCAGCCAATGGTGGGGCAAGCCTACACAACAATGTATTGAATGGCCAGAGCACCGGCATCAAGTTCTAGTGCAGCTGTATCACAAACACCTTTGTGTGCTATAAGTCTATATACTAGGAATTAAATGCTTGTCTGTGTCCTGTATAACATTGCACCAGTCTGTTTATGCCAGGTCACCGCCTGATGCAAAGGGGCCTGAATGTGCATACTGCACCTAGTATATACACAGGGACATGACTTTACACCACCTCTCTATTAGAAAAGTTGCCCCGAGAGAGGGGATAACTTACCAATGATAAGGCTGTAATTTAGTGTGAGACACACCACGTTATAAGACAGGAGATTTAGGTTAAGACTAGAAGGAGGCATGGGAAACCCAGCGTCAACCAGAATGATATATACTAATACTCCATTGAGATTTACATGGTTATATGATCCCCAGCTCTCAAAGAAAGCCATTCCATGTTAAACTTCTATTCTTCTGTTACAGAGCACCTCTCTCTGCCTATCTCCCTGATACGAGGCAAAGAACAACTGATGCTAAATGTGTAGTTGCGGCAGTCGTTTGCACCTCTGTACCCCTTGTATCTATCCACCTTTCCTTATGCTCAGCTTAAACTACTGAGAGGGTAGGGGAAGTGGGAGGGATATTTATGGCTTTGTTTGGGGTGTCTTTGCCTCCTCCTGGTGGCTAGGTTGGATTCTTACTGCCAATAAAAAGAAAACATTTAAAAAAATGTCAGCTTGAATCAATAAAGTTAAATAAATATTAAATAAATATAACTTTATGCAAAACTCTTGTTATTGAGGATGCTTACCTCTCGAAGGAAAAGAAACAGCAGTGTCATCAAAGATGACCAAAGTCTGTGAGGGAAAATATAACCGGCACAGTTTTGGTAGGAAACAGTGAACCCCCTGAGGTCTGCACAGACAGAAGTTAAGAAACTTCTGAAATTAAGATCCCCTGCTTTAGAAATGATCCTGTCCATCTGAGAGCCTGCTGAGAATGAGGACCAGAGCTCTGATATGTGCTAAAACTTGTACCAGTATATTTAAAAAACATAATTTATGTAAGAACTTACCTGAAATTCATTTCTTTCATATTAGCAAGAGTCCATGAGCTAGTGACGTATGGAATATACATTCCTACCAGGAGGGGCAAAGTTTCCCAAACCTCAAAATGCCTATAAATACACTCCTCACCACACCCACAAATCAGTTTAACGCATAGCCAAGAAGTGGGGTCATAAGAAAAAAGTGCGAAAGCATAAAAAATAAGGAATTGGAATAATTGTGCTTTATACAAAAAAATCATAACCACCACAAAAAAGGGTGGGCCTCATGGACTCTTGCTAATATGAAAGAAATGAATTTATCAGGTAAGTTCTTACATAAATTATGTTTTCTTTCATGTAATTAGCAAGAGTCCATGAGCTAGTGACGTATGGGATAATGACTACCCAAGATGTGGATCTTCCACGCAAGAGTCACTAGAGAAGGAGGGATAAAATAAAGACAGCCAATTCCGCTGAAAAATAATCCACACCCAAAATAAAGTTTAAATCTTATAATGAAAAAAACTGAAATTATAAGCAGAAGAATCAAACAAACAGTTGCCTGAAGTACTTTTCTACCAAAAACTGCTTCAGAAGAAGAAAACACATCAAAATGGTAGAATTTAGTAAAAGTATGCAAAGAAGACCAAGTTGCTGCTTTGCAAATCTGATCAACCGAAGCTTCATTCCTAAACGCCCAGGAAGTAGAAACTGACCTAGTAGAATGAGCTGTAATCCTTTGAGGCGGAGTTTTACCCGACTCGACATAAGCATGATGAATTAAAGATTTCAACCAAGATGCCAAAGAAATGGCAGAGGCCTTCTGACCTTTCCTAGAACCAGAAAAGATAACAAATAGACTAGAAGTCTTTCGGAAATTCTTAGTAGCTTCAACATAATATTTCAAAGCTCTAACTACATCCAAACAATGCAATGATCTCTCCTTAGAATTCTTAGGATTAGGACATAATGAAGGAACCACAATTTCTCTACTAATATTGTTAGAATTCACAACCTTAGGTAAAAATTTAAAAGAAGTTCGCAACACCGCCTTATCCTGATGAAAAATCAGAAAAGGAGACTCACAAGAAAGAGCAGATAATTCAGAAACTCTTCTAGCAGAAGAGATGGCCAAAAGAAACAAAACTTTCCAAGAAAGTAATTTAATGTCCAATGAATGCATAGGTTCAAACGGAGGAGCTTGAAGAGCCCCCAGAACCAAATTCAAACTCCAAGGAGGAGAAATTGACTTAATGACAGGCTTTATACGAACCAAAGCTTGTACAAAACAATGAATATCAGGAAGATTAGCAATCTTTCTGTGAAAAAGAACAGAAAGAGCAGAGATTTGTCCTTTCAAGGAACTTGCAGACAAACCTTTATCCAAACCATCCTGAAGAAACTGTAAAATTCTCGGAATTCTAAAAGAACGCCAGGAAAAATGATGAGAAAGACACCAAGAAATGTAAGTCTTCCAGACTCTATAATATATCTTCCTAGATGATACAGATTTACGAGCCTGTAACATAGTATTAATCACAGAGTCAGAGAAACCTCTTTGACTAAGAATCAAGCGTTCAATCTCCATACCTTTAAATTTAAAGATTTGAGATCCTGATGGAAAAAAGGACCTTGCGACAGAAGGTCTGGTCTTAACGGAAGAGTCCACGGTTGGCAAGAGGCCATCCAGACAAGATCCGCATACCAAAACCTGTGAGGCCATGCTGGAGCCACCAGCAGAACAAACGAGCATTCCTTCAGAATCTTGGAGATTACTCTTGGAAGAAGAACTAGAGGCGGAAAGATATAGGCAGGATGATACTTCCAAGGAAGTGACAATGCATCCACTGCTTCCGCTTGAGGATCCCTGGATCTGGACAGATACCTGGGAAGTTTTTTGTTTAGATGAAAAGCCATCAGATCTATTTCTGAAAGTCCCCACATTTGAACAATCTGAAGAAATACCTCTGGGTGAAGAGACCATTCGCCCGGATGTAACGTTTGGCGACTGAGATAATCCGCTTCCCAATTGTCTATACCTGGGATATAAACCGCAGAAACTAGACAGGAGCTGGATTCCGCCCATACCATAATTTGAGATACTTCCTTCATAGCCAGAGGACTGTGAGTCCCTCCTTGATGATTGATGTATGCCACAGTTGTGACATTGTCTGTCTGAAAACAAATGAACGATTCTCTCTTTAGAAGAGGCCATGACTGAAGAGCTCTGAAAATTGCACGGAGTTCCAAAATATTGATCGGTAATCTCACCTCCTGAGATTCCCAAACCCCTTGTGCTGTCAGAGACCCCCAAACAGCTCCCCAACCTGTCAGACTTGCATCTGCTGAAATTACAGTCCAGGTCGGAAGAACAAAAGAAGCCCCCTGAACTAAACGATGGTGATCTGTCCACCACGTCAGAGAGTGTCGTACAATTGGTTTTAAAGATATTAATTGAGATATCTTTGTGTAATCCCTGCACCACTGGTTCAGCATACAGAGCTGAAGAGGTCGCATGTGAAAACGAGCAAAGGGGATCGCGTCCGATGCAGCAGTCATAAGACCTAGAATTTCCATGCATAAGGCTACCGAAGGGAATGATTGTGATTGAAGGTTTCGACAAGCTGAGATCAATTTTAGACGTCTCTTGTCTGTCAGAGACAGAGTCATGGACGCTGAATCTATCTGGAAACTTAAAAAAGGTTACCCTTGTCTGAGGAATCAATGAACTTTTCGGTAAATTGATCCTCCAACCATGATCTTGAAGAAACAACACAAGTCGATTCGTATGAGATTCTGCTAAATGTGAAGACTGAGCAAGTACCAAGATATCGTCCAAATAAGGAAATACCACAATACCCTGTTCTCTGATTACAGACAGAAGGGCACCGAGAACCTTTGTAAAAATTCTTGGAGCTGTTGCTAGGCCAAACGGCAGAGCCACAAACTGGTAATGCTTGTCCAGAAAAGAGAATCTCAGGAACTGATAATGATCTGGATGAATCGGAATATGCAGATATGCATCCTGTAAATCTATTGTGGACATATAATGCCCTTGCTGAACAAAAGGCAGGATAGTCCTTATAGTTACCATTTTGAATGTTGGTATCCTTACATAACGATTCAATATTTTTAGATCCAGAACTGGTCTGAAGGAATTCTCCTTCTTTGGAACAATGAAGAGATTTGAATAAAACCCCAGCCCCTGTTCCAGAACTGGAACTGGCATAATTACTCCAGCCAACTCTAGATCTGAAACACATTTCAGAAATGCTTGAGCCTTCGCTGGATTTACTGGGACACGGGAAAGAAAAAATCTCTTTGCAGGAGGCCTTATCTTGAAGCCAATTCTGTACCCTTCTGAAACAATGTTTTGAATCCAAAGATTGTGAATTGAATTGATCCAAATTTCTTTGAAAAATCGTAATCTGCCCCCTACCAGCTGGGCTGGAATGAGGGCCGCACCTTCATGTGGACTTGGGAGCTGGCTTTGGTTTTCTAAAAGGCTTGGATTTATTCCAGACTGGAGATGGTTTCCAAACTGATACCGCTCCTGTGGGTGAAGGATCAGGCTTTTGTTCCTTATTGTGACGAAAGGAACAAAAACGATTATTAGACCTAAATTTACCTTTAGATTTTTTATCCTGTGGTAAAAAAGTTCCTTTCCCTCCAGTAACAGTTGAGATAATAGAATCCAACTGAGAACCAAATAATTTATTACCCTGGAAAGAAAGGGAAAGCAAAGTTGACTTAGAAGACATATCAGCATTCCAAGTTTTAAGCCATAAAGCTCTTCTAGCTAAAATAGCTAGAGACATATACCTGACATCAACTCTAATGATATCAAAGATGGCATCACAAATAAAGTTATTAGCATGTTGAAGAAGATTAACAATGCTATGAGAATTATGATCTGTTACTTGTTGCGCTAAAGCTTCTAACCAAAAAGTTGACGCTGCAGCAACATCCGCTAAAGATATAGCAGGTCTAAGAAGATTACCTGAACATAAGTAAGCTTTTCTTAGAAAGTATTCAATCTTCCTATCTAAAGGATCCTTAAACAAAGTACCATCTGACGTAGGAATAGTAGTACGTTTAGCAAGAGTAGAGACAGCCCCATCAACTTTAGGGATTTTGTCCCAAAATTCTTATCTGTCAGATGGCACAGGATATAATTGCTTAAAACGTTTAGGAGTAAATGATTTACCCAAATTATTCCATTCCCTGGAGATTACTTCAGAAATAGCATCAGGGACAGGAAAAACTTCTGGAATAACTACAGGAGATTTAAAAACCTTATTTAAACGTTTAGATTTAGTATCAAGAGGACCAGAATCCTCTATTTCTAATGCAATTAAGACTTCTTTAAGTAAAGAACGAATAAATTCCATTTTGAATAAATATGAAGATTTATCAGCATCAACCTCTGAGACAGAATCCTCTGAACCAGAGGAACCATTATCAGAATCAGAATGATGATGTTCATTTAAAAATTCATCTGAAAAATGAGAAGTTTTAAAAGACCTTTTACGTTTACTAGAAGGAGGAATAACAGACATAGCCTTCTTAATGGATTTAGAAACAAAATCTCTTATGTTAACAGGAACACTCTGAGTATTAGATGTTGATGGAACAGCAACAGGTAATGTAACATTACTAAAGGAAATATTATCTGCATTAACAAGTTTGTCATGACATTCATTACAAACAACAGCTGGAGGAATAGATGCCACAAGTTTACAGCAGATACACTTAACTTTGGTAGATCCAGCACCAGGCAGCGTTTTTCCAGAAGTATCTTCTGACTCAGTGTCAATCTGGGACATCTTGCAATATGTAATAGAAAAAACAACATATAAAGCAAAATTGATCAAATTCCTTAAATGACAGTTTCAGGAATGGGAAAAAATGCCAGTGAACAAGCTTCTAGCAACCAGAAGCAATAAATAATGAGACTTAAATAATGTGGAGACAATAGTGACGCCCATATTTTTTAGCGCCAAAAAAGACGCCCACATTATTTGGCGCCTAAATGCTTTTGGCGCCAAAAATGACGCCACATCCGGAACGCCGACACTTTTGGCGCAAAAAAAACGTCAAAAATGACGCAACTTCCGGCAACACGTATGACGCCGGAAACAGAAAAAAAAAAATTTGCGCCATAAAAGTCCGCGCCAAGAATGACGCAATAAAATGAAGCATTTTCAGCCCCCGCGAGCCTAACAGCCCACAGGGAAAAAAGTCAAATTTTAAAGGTAAGAAAAAAATTGATTTATTCATATGCATTATCCCAAATATGAAACTGACTGTCTGAAAATAAGGAACGTTGAACATCCTGAGTCAAGGCAAATAAATGTTTGAATACATATATTTAGAACTTTATATAAAAGTGCCCAACCATAGCTTAGAGTGTCACAGAAAATAAGACTTACTTACCCCAGGACACTCATCTACATGTAGTAGAAAGCCAAACCAGTACTGAAACGAGAATCAGTAGAGGTAATGGTATATATAAGAGTATATCGTCGATCTGAAAAGGAGACAATAGTGACGCCCATATTTTTTAGCGCCAAAAAAGACGCCCACATCTCTTACCTCCTGAAAAGGGAGGTAAGAGATGAATCTCTACGACCGATAACAGAGTACCTATGAAATAGACCCCGTAGAAGGAGATCATTGAATTCAAATAGGCAATACTCTCCTCACATCCCTCTGACATTCACTGTACGCTGAGAGGAAAACCGGGCTCCAACCTGCTGCGGAGCGCATATCAACGTAGAATCTAGCACAAACTTACTTCACCACCTCCATAGGAGGCAAAGTTTGTAAAACTGATTTGTGGGTGTGGTGAGGGGTGTATTTATAGGCATTTTGAGGTTTGGGAAACTTTGCCCCTCCTGGTAGGAATGTATATCCCATACGTCACTAGCTCATGGACTCTTGCTAATTACATGAAAGAAAGACTCAATTTTACTGTAAATGTGTAAAGGTGCTCAATTGTGCCTACAACTGTATGTAGTGTTATCTGGTGTATGTAACTATGTCTCCAGTCTAGATGAATTATGTTCACATATTCATATTAATAGCCTGTGGGCTATGTAAGTACCCACTGATGTGTCAGCACTAAAGCTACCTGCATTCCCAGCTGCAGAAGACCTCTTCCAGTAAAAGAGCTCATCCTATGTAGTATGCACTGACATGGGATCTGGATCAGTAGTTCATATAAGAGGCCAACAGGAGGAGGCTGCATGATGAATCCCAGAAACACTCTCACTGCCAACTGTACTCCTGTACTCCCCTCTGTCCTATTCCTGGCTCTCTGAGGGGGATAGTGGCTCTTATATTGGTCTGAGATCCTCTTTTAATCAACTTTTGCAGATCAGCACTTCCAGGTTCACCATCACTCCTTGCTGAAGGCAAAAATTTGACTAAGGAACCATGGGAAAGTGGGAAGGATTAAAGCTTTGTTGTATGGAATGTTTTGCCTCCTCCTGTAATACTGGATTAGAGCTGCAACAACTAATCATCATAATCGATAATAATCGATTATGAAAATAGTTGTCAACGAATCTCATAAATCGATTAATCGATTAGTTGGTTTGCAATTAGTTGGTCTGTGCACAACACCAGCTGCTTCACTCCAATGAACTCCTGCACATGGTATTGTGTTTTATGGTTATGTCCTTAGCCTAAAGGACGTCTACAGACGTCTACTTTTCACTTTTTCAGGACAGTATAAGTTTACAACTACCCCTGGCTTATGTGCAACCCAGATATAATAGTCATCATTTGGATTGTTTATATTAAATCTGGTAATTTGGAGCTATGCTTTTCATGATATAGTGCCAAGCTTGTTATTTACACCTAGCCCTAGATTGATGGGAGTTATTTAAATTGATGTGCACTATTTATTATCTGTTTGCACAATTATTAGCTTATTGCTTGCTATTGCTGATTATATGTACTGTATAAATAAATGTGTAAGGCTTTGTCCTGTTATTGATATACAGTCCTTAGTGCTTTTGATTTTGTTTTTTATTGTTTTTTATATTTTTAATAAATTGTGATAATATGTACCAGATTCAACCTTTATAAGTATATATTCGTTATTTTTAGAGCGGACTAGATATTTCTCCTAACCTTATAGCTGGCTATTTACCATTGCATATAGATTTTCAAGATATTTTTATGTTAGAATGAAGTCAAGAGTTACTTTATTAAAAAGCCCCTTGCCAAGGTAGAAAACACTTACCATTGGTGAAGAGCTAACAAAGATAAATATCCCACTTTGGTGAAATTGGCAAAACCCTACTTATACACCTCAACAGCCTTTTCTCTGCTGCAGGAAAAATAGCTGCAAACAGAGAACCAGCCTTAGCCAGAAGCATGTGGACATGTTGAGATTTTTGCATTTCAATGCAAAGTTTCTGAAAGAGTGAATAACAGAATGTTATTAACAGTGATAGTCTAACTCTTTTAGTTCTACCTCTTTTCAAACAGTTTGTGGTTTTGTTTTGTTTAATTATAAAACTGTGCTCTGTTGCTTAAAAATGGAAGAAACAGTTGTGTTAATGTAAAGTTTTAGTCTGAAGTTTATATTTGTAACACTCATTATGTGGATTTTATTTAAAACATAGAAAACTATTATTGATTCTCTTTTTATCCGATTAATCGAAAAAATAATCGGCCGATTAATCGATTATGAAAATAATCGTTAGTTACAGCCCTATACTGGATTGTATTACCACATGTGATGGTTTGTGGAGTCTCGCCATCTTATGAAAAAAAACATAATTTATGTAAGAACTTACCAAATAAATGTATTTATTTCATGGTGGCGAGAGTCCACGATCTGTTACGTATGGGATATACATTCCTACCAGGAGGAGGCAAAGTTTCCCTAACCTCAAAAGCCTATGAATACCCCTCCTACCTCACACGTACCTTTGTTTTATGAATAGCCAAGTGGTGAGGGTGTTTAAAGAGTAAAAGTCAATAAAGAGGATCAGGAAAAAAAGATATATGTTTTAAACAAAACTATAACTCCCAAATGGGTGGGGTCTCATGGACTCTCGTCACCATGAAAGAAATTAATTTATCAGGTAAGTTCTTACATAAATTACGTTTTCTTTCATATAGGTGGCGAGAGTCCACGAGCTGTTACGTATGGGATATAACACCCACAGGTGTGGAAGTCCACGAGTAACAAAGGAAGGAATAAAATAAAAACATAAATTATGCTTACCAGATAATTTCATTTCCTTCTGTATAAGGAGAGTCCACAGCTTCATTCCTTACTGTTGGGAAATACTGAACCTGGCCACCAGGAGGAGGCAAAGACACCCCAGCCAAAGGTTTAAATACCTCTACCACTTCCCCCATCCCCCAGTCATTCTGCCTAGGGAACAAGGAACAGTAGGAGAAATATCAGGGTATAAAAGGTGCCAGAAGAGAAATATAAATGTAGGGGCCGCCCATCGGAGGAACACGTGCGGGAGGGACAAAAATAGATGCAGAACCTAATCTGAGGGCACCACAGCCTGGGAAAACCTTCCTCCCGAAGGCTGCTTCAAAAACATCAAACTTGTCAAATTTAGAAAAAGTGTGTAACGAAGGACCAAGTAGCTGCCTTACAAATCTGATCCATAGAGGCCTCATTCTTAAAGGCCCAAGAGGAAGCCACTGCTCTAGTAGAATGAGCCGTAATTCTCTGAGGAGGTCTATGTCCCGATGTCTCATAAGCTAAGCGGATAAGACTCCTTAACCAAAAAGATAAGGAAGTAAAAGAGACCTTCTGACCCTTACGCTTCCCAGAATATGCCACAAACAAGGAAAAAGTTTGTCTAAAATCCTTATTAGCCTAAAGATAAAACTTTGAGGCACGAACCACGTCCAAATTATGAACTAAATGTTCCTAAGAAGAAGTAGGATAAGGACACAAAGAAGGGACCACAATCTCTTGATTGATGTTGCGATCTGACACGACTTTAGGGAGAAACCCTAACTTAGTATGTAGGACAGCCTTACCTGAATGGAACACAAGATAAGGAGGCTCACATTGCAAGGCGGCTATTTCAGAAGCAATAGCCAGTAGAAAAAGAACCTTCCAGGACAACAACTTAATGTCAATTTCATGCATAGGGGCATATTTATCAAGGTCAGGCGGACCTGATCCGACACTGCGGATCAGGTCCGCCAGACCTCGCTGAATACGGCGAGCAATACGCTCGCCGTATTCAGCATTGCACCAGCAGCTCACAAGAGCTGCTGGTGCAACGCCGCCCCCTGCAGACTCACGGCAAATGGGCCGCCAGCAGGGGGGTGTCAATCAACCCGATCGTACTCGATCGGGTTGTATTGTGGTGATGTGTGTCCGCCTGCTCAGAGCAGGCGGACAGGTTATGGAGCAGCGGTCTTTGTGACCGCTGTTTCATAACTGCTGTTTCTGGCGAGTCTGAAGACTCGCCAGAAACAAGGGCCATCAAGCTCCATACGGAGCTTGTTAAATAGAGCCCATAGGCTCAAATGGAGCCCGTTGCAAAACTTTAGGATCAGACCTGTGTTCAGATTTTCGGCTCCCTCTTGGAGTCTGAATCTGGTTCTTAATCAGAGCCTTAACAAAAGACTGAACATCTGGAAGCTCAGAGAGCCTCTTATGCAGTAAAACAGACAAGGCTGAAATTTGTCCCCTCAGGTAACTGGCCAAAAGACCCTTTTCCAGACCATCCTGGAGAAACAATAGAATTTTGGCAACCTTAACTTTATGCCAAGGAAATCCACACTATTCACACCAGAATAAGTAGGTTCTTCACACTTATGATAGATGCGATGAGTAACCGGCTTACAAGCTTAAATGAGTATCAATAACTCTCTCAGAAAACCCTCTCTTAGCCAGGACTAAGGGTTTAATCTCAACGCAGTCAGCCTCAAAGAATCTAGATTTTGATGAACAAAAGGAACCTGTTCCAGCATGGAGGAGAAGATAACATCCTCATTAGAACCGCGAACCACGTTCCTTTGCAGCCACGATGGAGAAATCAGTATTATCGACGCCTGCGCCTGCTTGATGCAGGCCACTAACCGAGGAAGGAGTGGTAATGGCGGAAAAAGGTAGATTAGACTGAACCTCCAAGGCACCGCTAATGCATCTATTAGCTCTGCCTTAGGATCCCTGGACCTCAACCCATATCTGGGTAGCTTGGTATAGAGACGAGACGCCATGAGATCTATCTCCGGCATCCCCCACATGCTGCATATCTCCGCAAACACTTTGGGATGGAGAGACCATTCCCCTGGATGAAAGGATTGTCTGCTGAGAAAAGGGAAATTTATTCTTACCGGATAAATTTGTTTCTTTTACGATACGATGAGTCCACGGATTTCATCCTTACATGTGGGATATCGCCTCCTGGTCAGCAGGAGGAGGCAAAGAGCTTCACAGCCGAGGCAAAAAGTATCAAATTTGGAAAATTTGGAAAAAGTGTGAAGAGACGACCAAGTTGCAGCTTTGCAAATCTGTTCCACAGAAGCATCATGCTTAAATGCCCATGTGGAATTTACAGCCCTAGTGGAATGAGCCGTAATTCGTTCAGGAGGCTGCTGTCCAGCAGTCTCAGAAGCAAAATGAATGATACTCTTCAGCAAAAAAGAAAGAGAGGGGTAGCCGTAGCTTTCTGGCCCCTACGCTTCCCAGAAAAAACAACAAACAGGGAAGAAGATTGACGAAACTCCTTAGTTGCCTGTAAGTAAAACTTCAAGGCACGGACCACATCCAAATTATGTAACAGTCGCTCCTTCTTAGAAGAAGGGTTAGGACACAAGGAAGGAACAACAATTTCCTGATTAATATTTTTATTTGAAACAACCTTAGGAGGAAACCCAGGTTTGGTACGCAACACTACCTTATCTGCATGGAAAATAAGATAAGGAGAATCACATTGTAATGCCGAAAGCTAGAAACTCTGTGAGCAGAAGAAATAGCAACCAAAAATAAAACTTTCCAAGATAATAACTTAATATCTATGGAATGCATAGGTTCAAACGGAACCCCTTGAAGAACATTAAGAACTAAATTCAAACTCCAAGGAGGAGCAATTGGTCTAAACACAGGCCTGATTCTAGTCAGAGCCTGACAAAAAGACTGAACATCTGGAACATCTGCCAGACGCTTGTGTAGCAAAATAGACAAAGCAGAAATCTGTCCCTTTAAGGAACTTGCTGACAACCCTTTCTCCAATCCATCTTGGAGAAAAGATAAAATCCTGGGAATCCTAACCTTACTCCATGAGTAGCCCTTGGATTCACACCAATAAAGATATTTACGCCATATCTTATGGTAAATTTTTCTAGTAACAGGCTTACGTGCTTGAATCAAGGTATCAATGACCGAATCAGAGAACCCTCGCTTAGATAAAATCAAGCGTTCAATCTCCAAGCAGTCAGCTGCAGAGAAATTAAATTTGGATAATGGAAGGGTCCCTGAATGAGAAGGTCCTGCCTCAATGGAAGCTTTCACGGTGGCAGAGATGACATATCGACTAGATCGGCATACCAAGTCCTGCGAGGCCACGCAGGAGCAATGAGAATCACCAAAGCCCTCTCCTGTTTGACTCGAGCAATCACCCGGGGAAGGAGAGCAAATGGAGGGAACACATAAGCTAGATTGAACGACCAAGGCACTGCCAAGACATCTATCAGTTCGGCCTGAGGATCCCTGGACCTGGATCCGTATCTCGGGAGCTTGGCATTCTGACGAGACGCCATAAGATCCAGCTCGGGTCTGCCCCATCTGAGAATCAGGTTGGCAAATACCTCCAGATGGAGTCCTTATCCAAGCCTGTACAAAGTGAGAAAGTCTGCCCCCTACTACATCCGGTCCCGGATCGGGGGCCGCCCCTTCATGCTGTCTTGGTAGCAACAGCAGTTTTTTTGGGTTGTTTACCCTTGTTCCAAGCCTGGTTGGGTCTCCAGGTGGACTTGGCTTGCGAATAATTCCCTTCCTGTTTAGTGGAAGAGGAAGAGGGGACTCCTTTGAAATTTCGAAAGGAACGAAAATTACTCAGTCTACCCTTTTGCTTGGATGTTTTATCTTAAGGGAGGAGGTGACCCTTACCTCCCGTAATGTCAGAAATGATCTCCTTCAAGTCAGGCCGGAACAGGGTCTTTCCCTTGTAAGGAATAGCCAAAAGCTTAGATTTAGAGGACACATCCGCAGACGAAGACTTTAGCCATAAGGCTCTGCGTGCCAAGATAGAGAATCCCGAACTCTTAACCGCCAATTTGGTGATCTGAAAGGCTGCATCCGTAATAAAGGAATTAGCCAATTTAAGAGCCTTAATTCTATCCTGTATTTCTTCCAAAGAAGTCTCAGTCCTAAGAGACTTTTCTAGGGCGTCAAACCAAAAAGCAGCCGCAGTCGTAACCGTCACAATGCAGGCCGCCGGTTGCAATAGAAACCCTTAATGAACATAGAGTTTTTTGAGGAGACCCTCCAATTTCTTATCCATAGGGTCTTTGAAAGCACAACTGTCCTCAATAGGAATAGTTGTACGCTTAGCCAGAGTAGAAATAGCTCCCTCCACTTTAGGGACCGTCTGCCAAGAATCCCGAACGGTGTCAGCTATAGGGTACATTTTCTTAAAAATAGGAGAAGGGGAAAACGGGATACCCGGACTTTCCCATTCCCTAGCAATAATCTCTGAAGTTCTCTTAGGCACAGGGAAAATGTCAGAATAAGAAGGGACCTCCAAATAACTGTTTATCTTACCCAATTTTTCTGGAGGGACCACAATAGAATCACAGTCGTCCAGAGTCATCAAAACCTCTCGTAGTAACAGGCGGAGGTGTTTAAGCTTAAATCTAAAAGACATCACGTCCGAAACTGTTAGGGGCAAAGCACTTCCTGAGTCGGAAATTTCTCCCTCAGATAGAGCCTCCATACCCCCCAATTCAGAGTACTGGGAGGGTAGATCGGAAATTGCCATTAAAGCATCAGACGTTGCATGGACCACATGGGCCTCTTTCCTACTGCGTTTGCCTTGAAACACAGGCAAATTAGATAAAACCTCTGAAAGAGTAGATGACATAACTGTAGCCATATCTTGCAGAGTGAATGAAGCAGACACCGTTGAAGAACACAGTCGCTTGAAGGCTGTGACGCTTGGGGAGAAAAGTGCGGCATACCCTGAATCTCATCATTCTGAGAGCAATCCTTAGACATTTTTATTAAAGAAAATCTGCTCTTTACACTGTAAAACCCTCTCAATACATGAGGGACAAAAAGTAACCGGGGGGTTCCACAATGGCATCTAAACACATAGGACATGTACTGTGTTCAAGATCATCCATGCTAACAGTAAACAAAAGCTAGCTTGGTCGGGTCTCCGGTAATTATGGTAATCAGCTAAACGTATATGCAAACAAAAAACGTGAGCACTGTTTCTTTAAAAATAAACTGTCTCCGTTTTTACAGATCGGTACTGAATTAAATAAAAATGCAATTGCGGTATAAGTTTTTATCCCACACAACACCGGCTTAAAAGAAAACTCACTGACACACCAGAGTTAACAGTCACCTTGCCGCAGCTCTGCTGCGGCACCTTCCACCCGTGAGTCCTTAGAAAGGACAGAACAATGTCTGTATGGGACTTTGCTAGCTGATAAGAAGACGTCTGGATCAGAATATCGTCCAGATAAGGCGCCACTGCAATGCCCCGTGGCCTGAGAACCGCCAGCAGAGACCCCAGAACCTTTGTGAAAATGCTGGGTGCTGTGGCCAGACCAAAAGGAAGGGCCACAAACTGAAAATGTTTGTCCAGAAAGGCAAACCTCAGGAACTTGTGATGATCTCTGTGGATAGGAACATGAAGATATGCATCCTTTAGATCCACAGTAGTCATATTGACCCTCCTGGATCAATGGAAGAATGGTCCGAATAGTTTCCATCTTGAAGGATGGAACTCTTAGAAACTTTTTTAGACTTTTGAGATCTAAAATAGGTAGGAACGTTCCCTCTTTTTTGGGAACTACAAAGAGATTTGAGTAAAACCCCTGCCCCTGTTCCTGAATTGGAACAGGGAATATTACTCCCATGGAGGAGAGATCTCTTACACAGCGTAAGAACGCCTCTCTTTATCTGGTTGACAGATAATCGTGAAAGAATAAACCTTCCTCTGGGGAAGGAATTTTTGAACTCCAACTGATACCCTTGAAACACGATTTCTAGTGTCCAGGGATCCTGAACGTCCCCATATTCCATATGTCACAAAACAACATAATTAGGGAATCGCCCGTTGCATCAGAGCAACTGAACCTAAGACAGATCCCAGCGCTTCTAGGCTTATAATGTTCAATGCCAGAATGAGTTGGTGAAAGTTCAATATGTCGGTATCCCTTTTTTTAATAAAAATGATAACCCACACCTGTTAAAAAGGGAAGCCCTTACCTGAGCCCATAACCCTTAAGAGAAAAGGCAGAGTACAGTCAGTTCTGAGATATGCTGCAGAGCCCCAGAAATAAAAGACTGCACTTACCTCCATGCTGAGGAACAGCATGATAATCTCACAGTGTCAAGAGGTCCTAGTTAACATTCTCTAAGACCATACACAGAAAAGCAGCGCAATTATGGGAGGCGCAGTGAGGCTAAAACCCCACCAGTTCCCATAGCCTTAAAGGCTATAACTCCAGAAGCTGCCCTATAGTAAAATAGTACACTTTGGCACCATTTAAAAAGAAAAAACTCTTGATTGAAGAATCTAAACTAACACCTCACTTTACCTCTTCCTATCACTAACACAGGCAAAGAGAATGAATGGGTTGGGAGGTAAGGGAGGAGCTATTTATGCAGCTCTGCTGTGGAGAGCTTTGCCTCCTCCTGCTGACCAGGAGGCGATATCCCACGAGTAAGGATGAAATCCGTAGACTCATCGTATCTTGTAAAAGAAAAACAAATTATGCATACCTGATAATTTTCTTCTCTTCAGATGGAAAGAGTCCACAGCTGCATTCGTTACTTTTGGGAAATAAGAACCTGGCCACCAGGAAGAGGCAAACACACCCCAGCCAATAGCTTAAATACTCCTCCCACTTCCCTCATCCACCAGTCATTCTGCCGAGGAACAAGGAATAGTAGAAGAAATATCAGGGTGAAAAAGGTGCCAGAAGAAGAAAATACAGACGCCCCACATAAAAAATACGTGTGGGGAGTTGTGGACTCTTTCCATCTGAAAAAAAGAAAATCAGGTAAGCATAATTTGTTTTTCTTCATAAATGGATAAAGTACACAGCTGCATTCATTACTTTTGGGAAAACAATACCCAAGCTACAGAGGACACTGAATGCCAAGACGGGAGGGTACAAGAGGCGGCCTATTCTGAGGGCACCAGGCCTGAAACCACTACCCAACAAAACCCTGCTGCTTCTGAAGCTGAGAACCTAGAAGGAAAAGGCCCCAAGGACACTGACCCGCAGATAGCCCGAAAGCCTAGCTAGAGACCACAAAATCAGACTTAACCGAGTCAACAGTCCTCCAGTAGACACCGTTTCCCGGCGGTCGGTCCCCAGCCACACACACCCCTTACTAGAGAAGGGAACACAAGCCCAAAACTCCCAAAAGGACAGGGCAAGGAAAAACCAAAGGATGCCGAAAAGACACCACAAAATTCCATAAAGGAAAAAAAAAAACACAGAACAAGCCCAGCTCGCAAAGACCCAAACAGGTCCTCGACAAACAGGGGGGGGCAACGCCCAGACCAACAGAAATACAAGGTCTAGGATCGGGCATCCGAACAGCGAGTCCTACTATCAACATCATGTGAACACCGAAAACGACCACTGAAGACGTATTCTGAGTCGTCAGCACTCAGAATACTGAAGTATTCAACACAAATACGTATAACCGACCCAGACGAGAAAAACACGAGTCAAAAACTCACAGCCGTCATCAGGATGACAGAGAATACTTGCTAAAAAGTAAAATGCGGCTAACAAGAGATCAGATTGCAAAAACTTCAAGACAGAGGACACCCTCTAGTCAATCCAGGCCGCCAGACCGACACAGAGGTCTCAAAAGGGGAGAAGCACAGAACCTTGATGAGGCCCACAACACCCACTCTCATAACCTATACCCAGTCAGGCCAGCCCAAGTGTCAGCAGGTCTGAAAACAGGGGAACCAAAAGAACCCTGACAGCTGCTCACAACCGAGCTGAAAAAATCTAGCAAAGGGCCCATCTCGACGCGGAACCAAAAAGACTCCAGATAGAACAGAACAACCCAGAGAGCATGCCTCTCTCCAAAATAGGTTAAACCCTCTGTTCCATCCGTTGAATCTAGGAGAAGTCCTAAAACAAGACCAACTCCGTAGGAGAACAAGCCCCTAAGAAAAAAGGGGCCATTAAAGGCAGAGCACCTGCCCACGGAACACAAGGCCACAGGCTGAACAGGTGAACAATCTCCAACGCAAATGAACTTGGAAGGAATCCCCTCAGATTTAGCACACAAACAATAGCTGCAGAAGTTACCCTGTAAACCCTTCACCTGCAGAACCGCTAAGCCATTAGGTTACGGCAGCAAACCGTCTAAGGGAAACTGTTCAGTAAAGTGTAGGCAAGCCCTATGTGCAGCAGCACTCAAGAAATCTGGCCAAACATGACCATATCCACTAGCCAGACCAAAGGTCATAGCCCAAGTTCACTGGAACAGGCTCAAACCCCCCGTCTGATATAAAAAAAGACCCACAGGGAGATATCAATGCAATATTCCAGAGAACAAGAACACCTCGCAAGTCCCGATCCAAGGAACAGACCACCCCATGCCGAAGACCAACGCTCCAAAGGAGCTTTGGCATCTCGAACAAAGACACTAGAGCCCATAAGTGTTCGAACAGCCGCAAGACAGCCAAAGCAAGGGAATACCTCGAGGACAAGGTCACTCAAGCAAAGGCTAGTTTCCATACCACCGCCAAACGAGACAGAGGAGCCGAAAACAAGGACGTGAAACATCCCCATATCCGGGAAAAATCCTAAGCAGAGCCCAAAGGAAACTCTTCCGAAGGGAAAACCAGGTCCCCAAAGGAGACAAGTCCAAGGGTCTCACTGACAGGAGAACCATGGAGGTAAGGAGGCGCTAAACTCCCAATCCTCCCACGTGAGGAAGAACACTCTAGGTTCCAAGAGAATCGGAAACAAAAGGAGTGACGCAGCGGAACGCTTATGAAACAATCCTTCCAGACCCACAAGTCCTCTTTAGAATGCGTAGCTGAAACTTATAAAATAAAAAAAGGAACACAAATCGTAACGTGAGCTCTCTGCGCCTCAACTGGACCAGCCAGGCAGAACAGGCGCCACATGTCTGAACAAGCCACAAGACAGAAGAACTGAACCCAAGCAGGACCAGCCTGCAGACAGGGCCATAACTGTCAAGCAGCAAAAATCCTCCCTCAGAGGGGAAGAGAATAACAGATGAAACATCAGACTAACATGTCCTTAACAAACTTCCGCAGAAGTAAACAGTGAGAATCAATCCCAGAGAAAGTTCCCGAAGGAAACATATAATCAAAAATAAGTCATTCTAACTGGATAAAAGAAATATAAAGCAACCCGTAGGTAAACGCCCAAGAAGAAACAGGCATACCCGCAGGACAAGCCAAACAGGATCTTGATCTTCCAACAAAAACTGGGAAGGATCTCAAAAAAACGACTATCAGGAGATTACGTCATCCCCTCATGTCTAATGAGGTGAGCCATTAGAAGTAGAATACTGCAGATTCCCATATCTGTTAAGGATAGGATCCTCTAATAACCCAAAAACGTGTCTGAGTAAAACGCGAAGGCGCGCTATTCTGTAACGAAAGGCACAACACTCAGGGACCGCTACACCCGCAGGGAATTGTATAGGCCCACACAAGGCCGGAAGACCCGGGACAATCGGGCACGAGCACAAACGCAAATAAACGTCTGGGCTTTGCAGACGCATAATTGCCAAAAATATGTGAAAGCAAAAAACGAGCTGCAACCTCCAGGAGGGGAACAAGCCGCCCTACAAGGCGGGATAAACATATTCTAGGTTACTTGCATGTAGTAGTAGTAGGGCGCGGTAGGGAACTCGCTTCTCGGAGGACAGAACCCCCAGAGGCGGATGGCTCAGCGGACCCTTGATTCCCCGAGCCCGAGTAACAAGGCGCTCTAATACGGCATATCGAACATAACTGATTGACCTGCAACAATGGGGCCAATTCCCATTCTTCACAAGAAGAAGAATCTGAAATTTGAACAGTCTCAGCATCAGAATCCTCCATAGCTAGATAGAGAATATATAATATGGACTAAAGAAAAATCTAACGGCACCTGACACCCACAATGGCTGAGGCACTCGCCACCTCCTAGGACCAGACACTAGCAGACCCAAATTTTTCAGTCGCCACACTGTCAGGAATGCGGAAATGGAAGACCAGAATGTAAATACGTCCAGTCACAAGGTGCACCGTACAGTCCAAAAAAAAGCGCATACAACAATAAGGTTGCGTCACTTCCAAAGTCCTTTATGTTCTAGCCAAGAGCCCAGTTAAACTACACATAAGCAGATTGAATCACATAACAAACATGATTAAACAACCCCCCTGTTCAATAATCCCCCTCGGGAGATATTAACCCTCGATTCCAAGATACAAAAGGAGCCTCACTGAGGCTATATATATATATATATATATATATATATATATATATATATACATATACACACACACACACACACATACATACATACACACACACACACACACACTTAATAACTTAAGTCCTGCAAGATAGCACCTTACAGGAAACAAACAAGTTACAATGAATGAAGATAAAATGAAACAATCTTACTGGAATCTACGCCGTGGAACAGAAACATAGCCCTTCAAGTGTGACGAATAGTAGCAGGGCCTCCACCATGGACTTGAGAGAAGAAAGCAGGCAGCGAAGCGAAGTTCAACAACGCTGATTGCTTGTGGAGCTGTTAATATCAGTCGGGATGGTTTCGCAGAAAGACTCTCCCTGCATCTCCGGACTCTAACTTTCATCCAGGCCCTCATTGAGATACTGCTAGGATTACTAAAAACTCCCGTCCCATGTCAAAGAGTACTACCCTCCATAAGAGACAAAACAAACGTCTGACACTTCTCTGCCAACCTCCTGGGACGAAAGGCAATGACTGGGGGATGAGGGAAGTGGGAGGAGTATTTAAGCCTTTGGCTGGCGTGTCTTTGCCTCCTCCTGGTGGCCAGGTTCTTATTTCCCAAATGTAATGAAAGCTGCTGTGGACTCTTTCCATTTATGAAGAAAATCTGCTTCCCAGTTGTCCATACCCGGAATGTGGATTGCTGACAGCGAACAGTTAGAGGCCCACTCCAGAATCTGAGATACTTCCCTCATTGCTAGGGAGCTTCTCGTTCCCCCCTGATGGTTGATGTAAGCCACCGAGGTTATATTGTCTGATTGGAATCTGATAAACTGGGGCGAACCCTTAAAAGGCCAAATCTTCAGAGCATTGTAGATTGCGCAAAGGTCCAGAATGTTGATTGGCACCCCAAACAGCTCCCCATCCCGATTGACTCGCGTCCGTAGTCATAATCTCCCAGGATGGTCTTAGTAAGGATGACCCTCGGGACAGATGATCTGGACAGAGCCACCAAGAGAGCGATTCTCTCGACCGGCTGTCCAGGGAAATCTGTTGAGACAGATCCGAATGATCACCGTTCCACTGTCTCAGCATGCACAGCTGTAATGGTATGAGACGGAACCTGGCAAAGGAAACTATGTCCATGCTGGACATCATGAGACCAATTACCTTCATACACTGAGCCACAGATTTGCCTTAAGGAGATCCGGAGGGCAAGACATGCCGAAGCTAGCTTGCAACGTCTCTGATCAGTTAGAAATATCCTCATGGATATTGAGTCTATTACAGTACCCAGGAATTCTACCCTGGTGCTTGGTGCGTCCGAATAGTTTCCATCTTGAAGGATGGAACTCTTAGAAACTTTTTTAGACTTTTGAGATCTAAAATAGGTAGGAACGTTCCCTCTTTTTTGGGAACTACAAAGAGATTTGAGTAAAACCCCTGCCCCTGTTCCTGAATTGGAACAGGGAATATTACTCCCATGGAGGAGAGATCTCTTACACAGCGTAAGAACGCCTCTCTTTATCTGGTTGACAGATAATCGTGAAAGAATAAACCTTCCTCTGGGGAAGGAATTTTTGAACTCCAACTGATACCCTTGAAACACGATTTCTAGTGTCCAGGGATCCTGAACGTCCCCATATTCCATATGTCACAAAACAACATAATTAGGGAATCGCCCGTTGCATCAGAGCAACTGAACCTAAGACAGATCCCAGCGCTTCTAGGCTTATAATGTTCAATGCCAGAATGAGTTGGTGAAAGTTCAATATGTCGGTATCCCTTTTTTTAATAAAAATGATAACCCACACCTGTTAAAAAGGGAAGCCCTTACCTGAGCCCATAACCCTTAAGAGAAAAGGCAGAGTACAGTCAGTTCTGAGATATGCTGCAGAGCCCCAGAAATAAAAGACTGCACTTACCTCCATGCTGAGGAACAGCATGATAATCTCACAGTGTCAAGAGGTCCTAGTTAACATTCTCTAAGACCATACACAGAAAAGCAGCGCAATTATGGGAGGCGCAGTGAGGCTAAAACCCCACCAGTTCCCATAGCCTTAAAGGCTATAACTCCAGAAGCTGCCCTATAGTAAAATAGTACACTTTGGCACCATTTAAAAAGAAAAAACTCTTGATTGAAGAATCTAAACTAACACCTCACTTTACCTCTTCCTATCACTAACACAGGCAAAGAGAATGAATGGGTTGGGAGGTAAGGGAGGAGCTATTTATGCAGCTCTGCTGTGGAGAGCTTTGCCTCCTCCTGCTGACCAGGAGGCGATATCCCACGAGTAAGGATGAAATCCGTAGACTCATCGTATCTTGTAAAAGAAAAACAAATTATGCATACCTGATAATTTTCTTCTCTTCAGATGGAAAGAGTCCACAGCTGCATTCGTTACTTTTGGGAAATAAGAACCTGGCCACCAGGAAGAGGCAAACACACCCCAGCCAATAGCTTAAATACTCCTCCCACTTCCCTCATCCACCAGTCATTCTGCCGAGGAACAAGGAATAGTAGAAGAAATATCAGGGTGAAAAAGGTGCCAGAAGAAGAAAATACAGACGCCCCACATAAAAAATACGTGTGGGGAGTTGTGGACTCTTTCCATCTGAAAAAAAGAAAATCAGGTAAGCATAATTTGTTTTTCTTCATAAATGGATAAAGTACACAGCTGCATTCATTACTTTTGGGAAAACAATACCCAAGCTACAGAGGACACTGAATGCCAAGACGGGAGGGTACAAGAGGCGGCCTATTCTGAGGGCACCAGGCCTGAAACCACTACCCAACAAAACCCTGCTGCTTCTGAAGCTGAGAACCTAGAAGGAAAAGGCCCCAAGGACACTGACCCGCAGATAGCCCGAAAGCCTAGCTAGAGACCACAAAATCAGACTTAACCGAGTCAACAGTCCTCCAGTAGACACCGTTTCCCGGCGGTCGGTCCCCAGCCACACACACCCCTTACTAGAGAAGGGAACACAAGCCCAAAACTCCCAAAAGGACAGGGCAAGGAAAAACCAAAGGATGCCGAAAAGACACCACAAAATTCCATAAAGGAAAAAAAAAACACAGAACAAGCCCAGCTCGCAAAGACCCAAACAGGTCCTCGACAAACAGGGGGGGCAACGCCCAGACCAACAGAAATACAAGGTCTAGGATCGGGCATCCGAACAGCGAGTCCTACTATCAACATCATGTGAACACCGAAAACGACCACTGAAGACGTATTCTGAGTCGTCAGCACTCAGAATACTGAAGTATTCAACACAAATACGTATAACCGACCCAGACGAGAAAAACACGAGTCAAAAACTCACAGCCGTCATCAGGATGACAGAGAATACTTGCTAAAAAGTAAAATGCGGCTAACAAGAGATCAGATTGCAAAAACTTCAAGACAGAGGACACCCTCTAGTCAATCCAGGCCGCCAGACCGACACAGAGGTCTCAAAAGGGGAGAAGCACAGAACCTTGATGAGGCCCACAACACCCACTCTCATAACCTATACCCAGTCAGGCCAGCCCAAGTGTCAGCAGGTCTGAAAACAGGGGAACCAAAAGAACCCTGACAGCTGCTCACAACCGAGCTGAAAAAATCTAGCAAAGGGCCCATCTCGACGCGGAACCAAAAAGACTCCAGATAGAACAGAACAACCCAGAGAGCATGCCTCTCTCCAAAATAGGTTAAACCCTCTGTTCCATCCGTTGAATCTAGGAGAAGTCCTAAAACAAGACCAACTCCGTAGGAGAACAAGCCCCTAAGAAAAAAGGGGCCATTAAAGGCAGAGCACCTGCCCACGGAACACAAGGCCACAGGCTGAACAGGTGAACAATCTCCAACGCAAATGAACTTGGAAGGAATCCCCTCAGATTTAGCACACAAACAATAGCTGCAGAAGTTACCCTGTAAACCCTTCACCTGCAGAACCGCTAAGCCATTAGGTTACGGCAGCAAACCGTCTAAGGGAAACTGTTCAGTAAAGTGTAGGCAAGCCCTATGTGCAGCAGCACTCAAGAAATCTGGCCAAACATGACCATATCCACTAGCCAGACCAAAGGTCATAGCCCAAGTTCACTGGAACAGGCTCAAACCCCCCGTCTGATATAAAAAAAGACCCACAGGGAGATATCAATGCAATATTCCAGAGAACAAGAACACCTCGCAAGTCCCGATCCAAGGAACAGACCACCCCATGCCGAAGACCAACGCTCCAAAGGAGCTTTGGCATCTCGAACAAAGACACTAGAGCCCATAAGTGTTCGAACAGCCGCAAGACAGCCAAAGCAAGGGAATACCTCGAGGACAAGGTCACTCAAGCAAAGGCTAGTTTCCATACCACCGCCAAACGAGACAGAGGAGCCGAAAACAAGGACGTGAAACATCCCCATATCCGGGAAAAATCCTAAGCAGAGCCCAAAGGAAACTCTTCCGAAGGGAAAACCAGGTCCCCAAAGGAGACAAGTCCAAGGGTCTCACTGACAGGAGAACCATGGAGGTAAGGAGGCGCTAAACTCCCAATCCTCCCACGTGAGGAAGAACACTCTAGGTTCCAAGAGAATCGGAAACAAAAGGAGTGACGCAGCGGAACGCTTATGAAACAATCCTTCCAGACCCACAAGTCCTCTTTAGAATGCGTAGCTGAAACTTATAAAATAAAAAAAGGAACACAAATCGTAACGTGAGCTCTCTGCGCCTCAACTGGACCAGCCAGGCAGAACAGGCGCCACATGTCTGAACAAGCCACAAGACAGAAGAACTGAACCCAAGCAGGACCAGCCTGCAGACAGGGCCATAACTGTCAAGCAGCAAAAATCCTCCCTCAGAGGGGAAGAGAATAACAGATGAAACATCAGACTAACATGTCCTTAACAAACTTCCGCAGAAGTAAACAGTGAGAATCAATCCCAGAGAAAGTTCCCGAAGGAAACATATAATCAAAAATAAGTCATTCTAACTGGATAAAAGAAATATAAAGCAACCCGTAGGTAAACGCCCAAGAAGAAACAGGCATACCCGCAGGACAAGCCAAACAGGATCTTGATCTTCCAACAAAAACTGGGAAGGATCTCAAAAAAACGACTATCAGGAGATTACGTCATCCCCTCATGTCTAATGAGGTGAGCCATTAGAAGTAGAATACTGCAGATTCCCATATCTGTTAAGGATAGGATCCTCTAATAACCCAAAAACGTGTCTGAGTAAAACGCGAAGGCGCGCTATTCTGTAACGAAAGGCACAACACTCAGGGACCGCTACACCCGCAGGGAATTGTATAGGCCCACACAAGGCCGGAAGACCCGGGACAATCGGGCACGAGCACAAACGCAAATAAACGTCTGGGCTTTGCAGACGCATAATTGCCAAAAATATGTGAAAGCAAAAAACGAGCTGCAACCTCCAGGAGGGGAACAAGCCGCCCTACAAGGCGGGATAAACATATTCTAGGTTACTTGCATGTAGTAGTAGTAGGGCGCGGTAGGGAACTCGCTTCTCGGAGGACAGAACCCCCAGAGGCGGATGGCTCAGCGGACCCTTGATTCCCCGAGCCCGAGTAACAAGGCGCTCTAATACGGCATATCGAACATAACTGATTGACCTGCAACAATGGGGCCAATTCCCATTCTTCACAAGAAGAAGAATCTGAAATTTGAACAGTCTCAGCATCAGAATCCTCCATAGCTAGATAGAGAATATATAATATGGACTAAAGAAAAATCTAACGGCACCTGACACCCACAATGGCTGAGGCACTCGCCACCTCCTAGGACCAGACACTAGCAGACCCAAATTTTTCAGTCGCCACACTGTCAGGAATGCGGAAATGGAAGACCAGAATGTAAATACGTCCAGTCACAAGGTGCACCGTACAGTCCAAAAAAAAGCGCATACAACAATAAGGTTGCGTCACTTCCAAAGTCCTTTATGTTCTAGCCAAGAGCCCAGTTAAACTACACATAAGCAGATTGAATCACATAACAAACATGATTAAACAACCCCCCTGTTCAATAATCCCCCTCGGGAGATATTAACCCTCGATTCCAAGATACAAAAGGAGCCTCACTGAGGCTATATATATATATATATATATATATATATATATATATATACATATACACACACACACACACACATACATACATACACACACACACACACACACTTAATAACTTAAGTCCTGCAAGATAGCACCTTACAGGAAACAAACAAGTTACAATGAATGAAGATAAAATGAAACAATCTTACTGGAATCTACGCCGTGGAACAGAAACATAGCCCTTCAAGTGTGACGAATAGTAGCAGGGCCTCCACCATGGACTTGAGAGAAGAAAGCAGGCAGCGAAGCGAAGTTCAACAACGCTGATTGCTTGTGGAGCTGTTAATATCAGTCGGGATGGTTTCGCAGAAAGACTCTCCCTGCATCTCCGGACTCTAACTTTCATCCAGGCCCTCATTGAGATACTGCTAGGATTACTAAAAACTCCCGTCCCATGTCAAAGAGTACTACCCTCCATAAGAGACAAAACAAACGTCTGACACTTCTCTGCCAACCTCCTGGGACGAAAGGCAATGACTGGGGGATGAGGGAAGTGGGAGGAGTATTTAAGCCTTTGGCTGGCGTGTCTTTGCCTCCTCCTGGTGGCCAGGTTCTTATTTCCCAAATGTAATGAAAGCTGCTGTGGACTCTTTCCATTTATGAAGAAAATCTGCTTCCCAGTTGTCCATACCCGGAATGTGGATTGCTGACAGCGAACAGTTAGAGGCCCACTCCAGAATCTGAGATACTTCCCTCATTGCTAGGGAGCTTCTCGTTCCCCCCTGATGGTTGATGTAAGCCACCGAGGTTATATTGTCTGATTGGAATCTGATAAACTGGGGCGAACCCTTAAAAGGCCAAATCTTCAGAGCATTGTAGATTGCGCAAAGGTCCAGAATGTTGATTGGCACCCCAAACAGCTCCCCATCCCGATTGACTCGCGTCCGTAGTCATAATCTCCCAGGATGGTCTTAGTAAGGATGACCCTCGGGACAGATGATCTGGACAGAGCCACCAAGAGAGCGATTCTCTCGACCGGCTGTCCAGGGAAATCTGTTGAGACAGATCCGAATGATCACCGTTCCACTGTCTCAGCATGCACAGCTGTAATGGTATGAGACGGAACCTGGCAAAGGAAACTATGTCCATGCTGGACATCATGAGACCAATTACCTTCATACACTGAGCCACAGATTTGCCTTAAGGAGATCCGGAGGGCAAGACATGCCGAAGCTAGCTTGCAACGTCTCTGATCAGTTAGAAATATCCTCATGGATATTGAGTCTATTACAGTACCCAGGAATTCTACCCTGGTGCTTGGAATAAGAGAACCCTTCTCTAAGATCATCTTCCATCCATGTGATCGAAGAAGGGAGAGAAGAGATACTGAATGGTCCTCTGCCAGACGAAAGGATGGTGGTTGAACCAGAATGTCGTCCAAGTAGGGAGCTACTACTATACCTTGGGTTCTGGCAATGGCCTGGAGAGCCCCTAGAACCTTTGTAAAGTTTCTTTGAGCAGCAGCTAGACCAAACGAAAGTGCAATGAACTGGAAGTGCTGATACAGGAACGCAAACCTTAGGAACTGGAAGTGTTCCCTGTGGATTGGAACGCGAAGGTAGGCATCCTTCAGATCTATAGTGGTCATAAACTGTCCTTCCTGAACTAGAGGAAGGATAGACCTTATTGTCTACATCTTGAACAAGGGGACATTTCTGAAAGGTAGACAAATCTAATAAATCACTGGGTGTTCCCTGGACCAGAGAGCTATGTTTAACCTTTTGCTTGCACTTGGCAGGGTGAGGCAAAGAATTAAGAGTCTCAGACACTGCCATTTTTAACTGCACGGTAAAGTCCGATGGTAAAAGGCTCCCTCCAGACGGAGGATCAGGCGTGCTACGGGAAACTGCATGTGACAATGGAGATGACTGATGGGTATGCACCTCACGGGACGGTGAATCCTCAGAGGTGGACGGCTCAGTAGTACTAAAGGGGTTAACCTTCTTAGACATAATAACCTTGTTATTAAAAACACAGAAAGAAAATCGCCACTGCTGATCCTTTCTGATCCTTGGAATGTAGCCAAAAACTATGGGCTAATTACAGCGTCCTAACACTAGCTGTGAGGGGTGCACGCTAGAAACCGGCCGAGTAAGCCGTAAACAAACAGTCAATTCTAGAAAGGCAGCACAAAATAGCACTTGCTTCAAAAATAAAACATAGCTTTCATTTGAGTTTCAATCACAATAAAACCGTTTTAAAACAAGACCACACTAAACAGTGCAAATGAACCTTTAACAAATAAAAGTATTGCATTTTTATTTTTCACTCAAAACTGTCCACAGCACCAGTGAAGTAAAAGGAATCTTCTTTATTAAATGTTTAAAAGCATACAAAGGCAGTGTCAACCAATCACATTCAGGATCCAAGGTAACACACCTTGTGCTTGGATTAACCTTTTCATCTCTTATTTAAACATATGTACAATTGTGATTTAAGTATGTAGATTCTGCCATCCACAAATAGAGACATAAATAAAAACAATGTATTTACACTAAGAACAGGTAAATTACAGAACATAGGTAAAAAGCAGATGTACACTTACAGAAATATAATTACATCTCGATTTTGCAACTCTTTTAATTTAAAGCCTTTAAACAAAGTACTGTTATTTTTTACAATGTATGAACTCTTTATTTTAATCCTACAGAGCACGAGATATAAAAATTATCCTGCATAAACTATAAATAACTTTGTTTAAATTTATAACTCTAAACCTTAGGAATACACTCATGATACAACAATTAAGAGAGTAAGTAGAGGGGAACTCAGACTTGTAATAAGAAGTTTTTTAACATCATACTGCCAGAAAGGGATTTAAAAGTGAGTTTGCTTAAAGGAAGACTGACAGATCCCATTCTCTGTTTAACCCCTTAGGGTACATGGAATCCAACCTGTGGATCCAAAATGCCTCTCTTTGTTTCAGAAACATTTCTCTGTCACCTCCTCCTCTAAGCACTCCCACTTGATCAATGATTTGCCAACGTAACTGGCTAATTTGATGGCCAAATTCAACAAAGTGGCAAGCTACTGGAGCCTTATCATCTTTCTTTCTAATATTTGACTTATGTTTGTTGAGTCTATTTCTCATGCTTTGGGTCGTTTCACCTACATAGATACGGGCACATGGGCATTTAATTATATATACCACATATGTGGATTCACATGTGTAATGTGATTTCAACTTAAATTTATGACCATTTATAGGATGTACAAATTCCTTGCCCTTGATAACCGAATTACAATTACTACACCCTAAGCATGGGTAACAACCTACATTCCTCTCAGTGATATACCTTTCTTTATTTGGTCGTTTAGATCCTAAGTCTGATTTTACTAGAAAGTCTCCAAGATTTTTAACACGCTTGTGGGCCATAATAGGTTTGTTCTGCAATGCTTTTATTTCTTTATTACAATCCTGGATGATATGCCAGTGCCTTCTTATAATCTTAGATATCTTATTACTGTGCTCATTATGTTGGGATATAAAGATCAATTTATCATTTTTAGCTTGTCCTGCTTTATCTCTATCCCTTACTCTATGCACATTTTGTATCTCTTGATTAATAAGCACTGCAGGGTACCCTCTATCTAGAAACTTTTTGCCCATTTCCTTAAACCTCATTTTTTTGATTTCTTGCTCACTTACAATTCTGTCCACCCTAATAAGTTGACTCCTAGGTAATGAGTTCTTTAACCTGTTGTTATGAAAGCTATCATACCTTAAAAGGGTATTGCGATCTGTTTCTTTGCAATGTATATCAACTTTTAATTCAGTACCCTTTTTGTATATCTCAGTGTCAAGAAACACCATCCTTTCTTCACTTAAATTTAAAGTGAACTCCAGGCCTGCTACCTCATGATTGATCTCATCCACAAAGCGGACCAGGGAGTCCCTGCTGCCCCACCATATGCCAAAGATGTCATCTATGAATCTCCACCAGGTGGCGCCATACTTCTGAAAGAGCTGGTTGCTATAGACAAATTTTTCATCAAAAAAAATCATGTACAGGTTGGCATATGATGGGGCAGCATTAGACCCCATGGCCGTTCCCTTCTTTTGTATATACCAAGAGTCCCTAAAAATGAAAAAATGGTTGGATTCCATGTACCCTAAGGGGTTAAACAGAGAATGGGATCTGTCGGTCTTCCTTTAAGCAAACTCACTTTTAAATCCCTTTCTGGCAGTATGATGTTAAAAAACTTCTTATTACAAGTCTGAGTTCCCCTCTACTTACTCTCTTGATTGTTGTATCATGAGTGTATTCCTAAGGTTTAGAGTTATATATTTAAACAAAGTTATTTATAGTTTATGCAGGATAATTTTTATATCTCGTGCTCTGTAGGATTAAAATAAAGAGTTCATACATTGTAAAAAATAATAACAGTACTTTGTTTAAAGGCTTTAAATTAAAAGAGTTGCAAAATCGAGATGTAATTATATTTCTGTAAGTGTACATCTGCTTTTTACCTATGTTCTGTAATTTACCTGTTCTTAGTGTAAATACATTGTTTTTATTTATGTCTCTATTTGTGGATGGCAGAATCTACATACTTAAATCACAATTGTACATATGTTTACATAAGAGATGAAAAGGTTAATCCAAGCACAAGGTGTGTTACCTTGGATCCTGAATGTGATTGGTTGACACTGCCTTTAAATTAAGAGACAGGTGCATTACTGTGTATGCATGATTAAGAGACTGCGGTCTCGAAACGTCGCATACCTGTCTTGTATGCTTTTAAACATTTAATAAAGAAGATTCCTTTTACTTCACTGGTGCTGTGGACAGTTTTGTTTGTTATACATTGTGGAGCTGGAGGTCGCCAGCTCGACCAATTTGCATCAAAGCCTAGGAAGGCATTGCCCTGTGCCGGTCTCATCTCACAGTGCTGTATCTATATGAGCAACTGGGGACACGAGCAGGAGGGCTAAAGATTAAGGACATTTGAATACGAATAAAACCTTTAAAGATGGAAAAGCAACAAAAGACAGCACGTATAATTACTTTAAACAGAGGATCTAGAGACTTTTTGAAAACCATACCCATCCAAGACCATGAGAAAAAATTTGAAAATCTAAAGAGCAAGAATGTAGCTTGGGATCTACATATTACAACATTATCTGAATATCACAGGGTCAAAAGAATTCCGAGAGGCCTACGGATGAACACCCGCCCCACATTATTACGTGAGAATGAAGAATACTGTGATAAATTCGAGGCTATTTTGAATAAATGCAGTTATGATTTAATAACCCTGACCGTTGAATATCTACTTAAAGATGTGGAAAGACAAGAAAAAGATATAGAAACCTGCAGAAATGAATTGGTAAAATCACTAACAGCTGAAGCCTTGGACGAATTCCTGAAAAAAACAGATGAAAAAATATCTGACCTGAAAAAACAGATTCAGGAACGGAAGCAGTTAAAGTTCGTCCGTGATGAAGATGATTATATGAAAGGCAGAGTTTACAAGTGGAGGTCGGTTTACTTTGAGTCAAAGAGGGGATTCCCCATTACGTCACAGCGACGCCAAGGGCGATATACCAATCAGCAGCAGAGACGTAAGGAAGAGGGCGGAGCTACAACAGATACGTCATCCGGATCATCATAACCTTTTTTATCCAGCAGCGAAGACGGAGCCACAGAGGTGGGAGGAAACACCGGCGGAGAGCAGTCCAAGCGGATGAAGACGAGGGGACCAGGCAATCGGAAGCCCCGGAAACAGTAATTAACATTTCAAAAACCAAATTGGAGAGCAGCGAGTACGAACTTTTAGAAAAAGGGTTATCCTTTTGCCCCTATAAAGACCTGGACTTCTTTGAGCTAAACAAAGATTTGTTTAGATTTTTCAGAAGTATAAAATTGAAATTGTTTTTTGGTAATAAACATATTGGCATAAATGACAAATGCTGTGCTATCACTCCAAAAAGGTATAATCTATACAAAAAGAGTACATTTACACCTCAGGTACACAACAGCAGTCTAGACACATTTATGAAATTGGTTATGTCTGACATTAAAGAATTGGAAACAAAAGTAACCAAGGATAGAAAAAGGAAAAACTTGAATTTATCTAAGGTTGAACGAGAGGCAATTAAAACTATTAAACAAAAAGATAATGAAATTATAATTAAAAGAGCGGACAAGGGCGGAGCCACCATAGTCCTAGATAAAGAGTATTACATAAATGAGATTCTGACACAGCTACAAGATACTGACACCTATCAGAAATTAGACACCAACCCTATTTTTAAGATCCAAAAAGAAATCAAAGGTATTATAACCAATGCCATTAGAGCAGGTATCATCGACAAAAAAATGGGAGAATACTTATATAGAGAACATCCAAGAACCCCCATTTTTTATACTGTACCGAAAGTACATAAAAATATGCAAAGTCCTCCGGGGCGTCCCATAGTTTCCAATGTTGAATCTGTATTTTCTAATATTGCTGTTTTTTTGGATAAATTGCTGCAACCGTATGTAGAAAAAATGTCCTCATACATTAAGGATACAATTGATTTTATCAGTAAATTATCCACATTAGAATTAGACTGCTCTAAATGCATAATTTACACACTAGATGTAAAGAGTTTATACACCTCAATAAAGCATGAGAGTGGCATTGGTATAATAAGACAAATGCTAATAACATCAGGAGAATATAATTTGCAACAAATTGATTTTTTTGAAGAATTACTGAGAGTGGTGTTATTCTATAATTATTTCATTTTTAGGGACTCTTGGTATATACAAAAGAAGGGAACGGCCATGGGGTCTAATGCTGCCCCCATCATATGCCAACCTGTACATGATTTTTTTTGATGAAAAATTTGTCTATAGCAACCAGCTCTTTCAGAAGTATGGCGCCACCTGGTGGAGATTCATAGATGACATCTTTGGCATATGGTGGGGCAGCAGGGACTCCCTGGTCCGCTTTGTGGATGAGATCAATCATGAGGTAGCAGGCCTGGAGTTCACTTTAAATTTAAGTGAAGAAAGGATGGTGTTTCTTGACACTGAGATATACAAAAAGGGTACTGAATTAAAAGTTGATATACATTGCAAAGAAACAGATCGCAATACCCTTTTAAGGTATGATAGCTTTCATAACAACAGGTTAAAGGACTCATTACCTAGGAGTCAACTTATTAGGGTGGACAGAATTGTCAGTGAGCAAGAAATAAAAAAAAATAGGTTTAAGGAAATAGGCAAAAAGTTTCTAGATAGAGGGTATCCTGCAGTGCTTATTAATCAAGAGATACAAAATGTGCATAGGAGTAAGGGATAGAGATAAAGCAGGACAAGCTAAAGATGATAAATTGATCTTTATATCCCAACATAATGAGCACAGTAATAAGATATCTAAGATTATAAGAAGGCACTGGCATATCATCCAGGATTGTAATAAAGAAATAAAAGCATTGCAGAACAAACCTATTATGGCCCACAAGCGTGTTAAAAATCTTGGAGACTTTCTAGTAAAATCAGACTTAGGATCTAAACGACCAAATAAAGAAAGGTATATCACTGAGAGGAATGTAGGTTGTTACCCATGCTTAGGGTGTAGTAATTGTAATTCGGTTATCAAGGGCAAGGAATTTGTACATCCTATAAATGGTCATAAATTTAAGTTGAAATCACATTACACATGTGAATCCACATATGTGGTATATATAATTAAATGCCCATGTGCCCGTATCTATGTAGGTGAAACGACCCAAAGCATGAGAAATAGACTCAACAAACATAAGTCAAATATTAGAAAGAAAGATGATAAGGCTCCAGTAGCTTGCCACTTTGTGGAATTTGGCCATCAAATTAGCCAGTTACGTTGGCAAATCATTGATCAAGTGGGAGTGCTCAGAGGAGGAGGTGACAGAGAAATGTTTCTGAAACAAAGAGAGGCATTTTGGATCCACAGGTTGGATTCCATGTACCCTAAGGGGTTAAACAGAGAATGGGATCTGTCGGTCTTCCTTTAAGCAAACTCACTTTTAAATCCCTTTCTGGTAGTATGATGTTAAAAACAGAATTTATGTTTACCTGATAAATTACTTTCTCCAACGGTGTGTCCGGTCCACGGCGTCATCCTTACTTGTGGGATATTCTCTTCCCCAACAGGAAATGGCAAAGAGCCCAGCAAAGCTGGTCACATGATCCCTCCTAGGCTCCGCCTACCCCAGTCATTCGACCGACGTAAAGGAGGAATATTTGCATAGGAGAAACCATATGATACCGTGGTGACTGTAGTTAAAGAAAATAAATTATCAGACCTGATTAAAAAACCAGGGCGGGCCGTGGACCGGACACACCGTTGGAGAAAGTAATTTATCAGGTAAACATAAATTCTGTTTTCTCCAACATAGGTGTGTCCGGTCCACGGCGTCATCCTTACTTGTGGGAACCAATACCAAAGCTTTAGGACACGGATGAAGGGAGGGAGCAAATCAGGTCACCTAAATGGAAGGCACCACGGCTTGCAAAACCTTTCTCCCAAAAATAGCCTCAGAAGAAGCAAAAGTATCAAACTTGTAAAATTTGGTAAAAGTGTGCAGTGAAGACCAAGTCGCTGCCCGACATATCTGATCAACAGAAGCCTCGTTCTTGAAGGCCCATGTGGAAGCCACAGCCCTAGTGGAATGAGCTGTGATTCTTTCAGGAGGCTGCCGTCCGGCAGTCTCATAAGCCAATCTGATGATGCTTTTAATCCAAAAAGAGAGAGAGGTAGAAGTTGCTTTTTGACCTCTCCTTTTACCAGAGTAAACAACAAACAAGGAAGATGTTTGTCTAAAATCCTTTGTAGCATCTAAATAGAATTTTAGAGCGCGAACAACATCCAAATTGTGCAACAAACGTTCCTTCTTTGAAACTGGATTCGGACACAAAGAAGGCACGACTATCTCCTGGTTAATGTTTTTGTTAGAAACAACTTTCGGAAGAAAACCAGGTTTAGTACGTAAAACCACCTTATCTGCATGGAACACCAGATAAGGAGGAGAACACTGCAGAGCAGATAATTCTGAAACTCTTCTAGCAGAAGAAATTGCAACCAAAAACAAAACTTTCCAAGATAATAACTTAATATCAACGGAATGTAAGGGTTCAAACGGAACCCCCTGAAGAACTGAAAGAACTAAATTGAGACTCCAAGGAGGAGTCAAAGGTTTGTAAACAGGCTTGATTCTAACCAGAGCCTGAACAAAGGCTTGAACATCTGGCACAGCTGCCAACTTTTTGTGAAGTAACACAGACAAGGCAGAAATCTGTCCCTTCAAGGAACTTGCAGATAATCCTTTCTCCAATCCTTCTTGAAGAAAGGATAGAATCTTAGGAATTTTTACCTTGTCCCAAGGGAATCCTTTAGATTCACACCAACAGATATATTTTTTCCATATTTTGTGGTAAATTTTTCTGGTTACAGGCTTTCTGGCCTGAACAAGAGTATCAATAACAGAATCTGAGAACCCTCGCTTTGATAAGATCAAGCGTTCAATCTCCAAGCAGTCAGTTGGAGTGAGACCAGATTCGGATGTTCGAACGGACCTTGAACAAGAAGGTCTCGTCTCAAAGGTAGCTTCCATGGTGGAGCCGATGACATATTCACCAGATCTGCATACCAAGTCCTGCGTGGCCACGCAGGAGCTATCAAGATCACCGATGCCCTCTCCTGATTGATCCTGGCTACCAGCCTGGGGATGAGAGGAAACGGCGGGAATACATAAGCTAGTTTGAAGGTCCAAGGTGCTACTAGTGCATCTACTAGAGTCGCCTTGGGATCCCCGGATCTGGACCCGTAGCAAGGAACCTTGAAGTTCTGACGAGAGGCCATCAGATCCATGTCTGGAATGCCCCACAGTTGAGTAATTTGGGCAAAGATTTCCGGATGGAGTTCCCACTCCCCCGGATGTAATGTCTGACGACTCAGAAAATCCGCTTCCCAATTTTCCACTCCTGGGATGTGGATTGCAGACAGGTGGCAGGAGTGAGTCTCCGCCCATTGAATGATTTTGGTCACTTCTTCCATCGCCAGGGAACTCCTTGTTCCCCCCTGATGGTTGATGTACGCAACAGTCGTCATGTTGTCTGATTGAAACCGTATGAACTTGGCCTTTGCAAGCTGAGGCCAAGCCTTGAGAGCATTGAGTATCGCTCTCAGTTCCAGAATATTTATCGGTAGAAGAGATTCTTCCCGAGACCAAAGACCCTGAGCTTTCAGGGGTCCCCAGACCGCGCCCCAGCCCATCAGACTGGCGTCGGTCGTGACAATGACCCACTCTGGCCTGCGGAAGTTCATCCCTTGTGACAGGTTGTCCAGGGACAGCCACCAACGGAGTGAATCTCTGGTCCTCTGATTTACTTGTATCGTCGGAGACAAGTCTGTATAGTCCCCATTCCACTGACTGAGCATGCACAGTTGTAATGGTCTTAGATGAATGCGCGCAAAAGGAACTATGTCCATTGCCGCTACCATCAAACCTATTACTTCCATGCACTGCGCTATGGAAGGAAGAGGAACGGAATGAAGTATTTGACAAGAGTTTAGAAGTTTTGTTTTTCTGGCCTCTGTCAGAAAAATCCTCATTTCTAAGGAGTCTATTATTGTTCCCAAGAAGGGAACCCTTGTTGACGGAGATAGAGAACTCTTTTCTACGTTCACTTTCCATCCGTGAGATCTGAGAAAGGCCAGGACTATGTCCGTGTGAGCCTTTGCTTGAGGAAGGGACGACACTTGAATCAGAATGTCGTCCAAGTAAGGTACTACTGCAATGCCCCTTGGTCTTAGCACCGCTAGAAGGGACCCTAGTACCTTTGTGAAAATCCTTGGAGCAGTGGCTAATCCGAAAGGAAGTGCCACGAACTGGTAATGCTTGTCCAGGAATGCGAACCTTAGGAACCGATGATGTTCCTTGTGGATAGGAATATGTAGATACGCATCCTTTAAATCCACCGTGGTCATGAATTGACCTTCCTGGATGGAAGGAAGAATTGTTCGAATGGTTTCCATTTTGAACGATGGAACCTTGAGAAACTTGTTTAGGATCTTGAGATCTAAGATTGGTCTGAACGTTCCCTCTTTTTTGGGAACTACGAACAGATTGGAGTAGAACCCCATCCCTTGTTCCCCTAATGGAACAGGATGAATCACTCCCATTTTTAACAGGTCTTCTACACAACGTAAGAATGCCTGTTTTTTTATGTGGTCTGAAGACAATTGAGACCTGTGGAACCTCCCCCTTGGGGGAAGCCCTTTGAATTCCAGAAGATAACCTTGGGAGACTATTTCTAGTGCCCAAGGATCCAGAACATCTCTTGCCCAAGCCTGAGCGAAGAGAGAGAGTCTGCCCCCCACCAGATCCGGTCCCGGATCGGGGGCCAACAGTTCATGCTGTCTTGGTAGCAGTGGCAGGTTTCTTGGCCTGCTTTCCCTTGTTCCAGCCTTGCATTGGTCTCCAGGCTGGCTTGGCTTGAGAAGTATTACCCTCTTGCTTAGAGGACGTAGCACTTGGGGCTGGTCCGTTTTTACGAAAGGGACGAAAATTAGGTTTATTTTTGGCCTTGAAAGACCTATCCTGAGGAAGGGCGTGGCCCTTACCCCCAGTGATATCAGAGATAATCTCTTTCAAGTCAGGGCCAAACAGCGTTTTCCCCTTGAAAGGAATGTTAAGCAATTTGTTCTTGGAAGACGCATCCGCTGACCAAAATTTCAACCAAAGCGCTCTGCGCGCCACAATAGCAAACCCAGAATTTTTCGCCGCTAACCTAGCCAATTGCAAAGTGGCGTCTAGGGTGAAAGAATTAGCCAATTTGAGAGCACGGATTCTGTCCATAATCTCCTCATAAGGAGGAGAATCACTAGTGATCGCCTTTTCTAGCTCATCGAACCAGAAACACGCGGCTGTAGTGACAGGAACAATGCATGAAATTGGTTGTAGAAGGTAACCTTGCTGCACAAACATCTTTTTAAGCAAACCTTCTAATTTTTTATCCATAGGATCTTTGAAAGCACAACTATCCTCTATGGGTATAGTGGTGCGTTTGTTTAAAGTAGAAACCGCCCCCTCGACCTTGGGGACTGTCTGCCATAAGTCCTTTCTGGGGTCGACCATAGGAAACAATTTTTTAAATATGGGGGGAGGGACGAAAGGTATACCGGGCCTTTCCCATTCTTTATTTACAATGTCCGCCACCCGCTTGGGTATAGGAAAAGCTTCTGGGGGCCCCGGGACCTCTAGGAACTTGTCCATTTTACATAGTTTCTCTGGGATGATCAAATTCTCACAATCATCCAGAGTGGATAACACCTCCTTAAGCAGAGCGCGGAGATGTTCCAACTTAAATTTAAATGTAATCACATCAGGTTCAGCTTGTTGAGAAATTTTCCCTGAATCTGAAATTTCTCCCTCAGACAAAACCTCCCTGGCCCCCTCAGACTGGTGTAGGGGCCCTTCAGAAACAATATCATCAGCGTCCTCATGCTCTTCAGTATTATCCAAAACAGAGCAGTCGCGCTTACGCTGATAAGTGGGCATTTTGGCTAAAATGTTTTTGATAGAATTATCCATTACAGCCGTTAATTGTTGCATAGTAAGGAGTATTGGCGCGCTAGATGTACTAGGGGCCTCCTGAGTGGGCAAGACTGGTGTAGACGAAGGAGGGGATGATGCAGTACCATGCTTACTCCCCTCACTTGAGGAATCATCTTGGGCATCATTTTCTCTAAATTTTGTGTCACATAAATCACATCTATTTAAATGAGAAGGAACCTTGGCTTCCCCACATTCAGAACACAGTCTATCTGGTAGTTCAGACATGTTAAACAGGCATAAACTTGATAACAAAGTACAAAAAACGTTTTAAAATAAAACCGTTACTGTCACTTTAAATTTTAAACTGAACACACTTTATTACTGCAATTGCGAAAAAGTATGAAGGAATTGTTCAAAATTCACCAAAATTTCACCACAGTGTCTTAAAGCCTTAAAAGTATTGCACACCAAATTTGGAAGCTTTAACCCTTAAAATAACGGAACCGGAGCCGTTTTTATCTTTAACCCCTTTACAGTCCCTGGTATCTGCTTTGCTGAGACCCAACCAAGCCCAAAGGGGGATACGATACCAAATGACGCCTTCAGAAAGTCTTTTCTATGTATCAGAGCTCCTCACACATGCGACTGCATGTCATGCTTCTCAAAAACAAGTGCGCAATACCGGCGCGAAAATGAGACTCTGCCTATGATAAGGGAAAGCCCCTAGAGAATAAGGTGTCCCAAACAGTGCCTGCCGATATTATTTTACAAAATACCCAGATTAAAATGATTCCTCAAGGCTAAATATGTTTATTATATGAATCGATTTAGCCCAGAAAATGTCTACAGTCTTAAAAAGCCCTTGTGAAGCCCTTATTTATTGTCTGTAATAAAAATGGCTTACCGGATCCCATAGGGAAAATGACAGCTTCCAGCATTACATCGTCTTGTTAGAATGTGTCATACCTCAAGCAGTAAAATTCTGCTCACTGTTCCCTCAACTGAAGTTAATTCCTCTCAACAGTCCTGTGTGGAACAGCCATCGATTTTAGTAACAGTTGCTAAAATCATTTTCCTCTTACAAACAGAAATCTTCATCTCTTTTCTGTTTCAGAGTAAATAGTACATACCAGCACTATTTTAAAATAACAAACTCTTGATTGAATAATAAAAACTACAGTTAAACACTAAAAAACTCTAAGCCATCTCCGTGGAGATGTTGCCTGTACAACGGCAAAGAGAATGACTGGGGTAGGCGGAGCCTAGGAGGGATCATGTGACCAGCTTTGCTGGGCTCTTTGCCATTTCCTGTTGGGGAAGAGAATATCCCACAAGTAAGGATGACGCCGTGGACCGGACACACCTATGTTGGAGAAAAACTTCTTATTACAAGTCTGAGTTCCCCTCTACTTACTCTCTTGATTGTTGTATCATGAGTGTATTCCTAAGGTTTAGAGTTATAAATTTAAACAAAGTTATTTATAGTTTATGCAGGATAATTTTTATATCTCGTGCTCTGTAGGATTAAAATAAAGAGTTCATACATTGTAAAAAATAATAACAGTACTTTGTTTAAAGGCTTTAAATTAAAAGAGTTGCAAAATCGAGATGTAATTATATTTCTGTAAGTGTACATCTGCTTTTTACCTATGTTCTGTAATTTACCTGTTCTTAGTGTAAATACATTGTTTTTATTTATGTCTCTATTTGTGGATGGCAGAATCTACATACTTAAATCACAATTGTACATATGTTTAAATAAGAGATGAAAAGGTTAATCCAAGCACAAGGTGTGTTACCTTGGATCCTGAATGTGATTGGTTGACACTGCCTTTAAATTAAGAGACAGGTGCGTTACTGTGTATGCATGACTGCGGTCTCGAAACGTCGCATACCTGTCTTGTATGCTTTTAAACATTTAATAAAGAAGATTCCTTTTACTTCACTGGTGCTGTGGACAGTTTTGTTTGTTATACATTGTGGAGCTGGAGGTCGCCAGCTCGACCAATTTGCATCAAAGCCTAGGAAGGCATTGCCCTGTGCCGGTCTCATCTCACAGTGCTGTTTTTATTTTTCACTGGCCTTTTTGTGACCGTGTACATGATGAACAGTCTTAGAGCTTAAGTACCAATGGTCCACTGATTTTGATGGATCAAATTCTTTAAACATGGGCCATTCATAGTGATCATTAACAAATTGCTTACGCTCTCCTCTTGCATTGATGATCTAGATTTATTTTTTACAACATTCATGGAACTGAACCCTCGTTCACAACAAACAGTGGAGACTGGGAGCACAGATAAAATACCCAACAGCTGTGTCAAGAAAGGAAAGCGTACAGAGTTACACAGGGCAAGCTTAAGAAGCTCGGCCAGCCTTTTTCCTTTTCCAAGGACTTTAAATTCATACCACTCATTAAGGAGTAATGGTAGAGAATCCCCAATGGTTGGGGATATTTGACTCCTAAAGTGCCTAGCCAATATATTGATTTCAGGGACTTCAAACTCCTGAAGAGCACTTCCAGTATGCTAGGCAAATGTATCAAAAATTGAAGTGTACTGTTCCACTTGTTTTTGTCTCAAGAACCGCTCTTCAAGATATTTAACAGCATCTAGAATTCGTTTTTCTTTTCTGAACAAACAAAGGAAGTTGAAGTGCTACCCATGCCATGTAATTGCATATCCTGATATAGTCCTTATATTGAAGTGTTGGAAATAAATCTGTCTTCATGTTGTCCTGGAGTGTTGTTAAGGGATCGAAGCAAAGATATGGTGCTCTTGACATGTAACTCAACAGAACTGAGAAACAGTTCCTCCTTTTGAAAAACAGAATTTATGCTTACCTGATAAATTACTTTCTCTTGCGGTGTATCCAGTCCACGGATTCATCCTTTACTTGTGGGATATTCTCATTCCCTACAGGAAGTGGCAAAGACAGCACACAGCAGAGCTGTCCATATAGCTCCCCCTCTAGCTCAACCCCCCAGTCATTCGACCAAAGGTTAGGAAGAAAAAGGAGAAACCATAGGGTGCAGTGGTGACTGTAGTTTAAATAAAAAAAATGTACCTGACTTAAATGCCAGGGTTGGCCGTGGACTGGATACACCGCAAGATAAAGTAATTTATCAGGTAAGCATAAATTCTGTTTTCTCTTGTAAGGTGTATCCGGTCCACGGATTCATCCTTTACTTGTGGGATACCAATACCAAAGCTTTAGGACACGGATGAAGGGAGGGAACAAGACAAGACAGGTACCTTAAACGGAAGGCACCACTGCTTGCAAAACCTCTCTCCCAAAAATAGCCTCCGAAGAAGCAAAAGTATCGAATTTGTAAAATTTTGAAAAAGTATGCAGTGAAGACCAAGTCGCTGCCTTACAAATCTGTTCAACAGAAGCCTCATTCTTGAAAGCCCATGAGGAAGCCACTGCTCTGGTAGAATGAGCAGTAATTCTTTCAGGAGGCTGCAGGCCAGCAGTCTCATAGGCCAAACGGATGATGCTTTTCAGCCAAAAGGAAAGAGGTAGCAGTCGCTTTCTGACCTCTTCTCTTACCAGAATAGATAAACAAGGAAGATGTTTGTCTGAAATCCTTAGTTGCTTGTAAATAGAACTTTAAAGCACGAACTACATCAAGATTGTGTAACAGACGTTCCTTCTTCGAAGAAGGATTAAGACACAGAGAAGGAACAACTATTTCCTGGTTAATATTCTTGTTAGAAACAACTTTAGGAAGAAAACCAGGCTTGGTACGCAAAACTACCTTATCTGCGTGGAACACCAGGTAAGGTGAATCACACTGTAAGGCAGATAATTATGAAACTCTTCGAGCAGAAGAGATAGCTACTAAAAACAAAACTTTCCAAGATAACAACTTAATATCTATGGAATGTAAAGGTTCAAACGGAACCCCTTGAAGAACTGAAAGAACTAGAGTTAGACTCCATGGCGGAGCCACAGGTTTATAGACAGGCTTGATTCTGACTAAAGCCTGAGCAAACGCTTGAACGTCTGGTACCTCTGCCAGACGCTTGTGTAAAAGGATAGACAGAGCGGATATTTGTCCTTTTAAGGAACTAGCTGACAAACCTTTCTCCAATCCTTCTTGGAGAAAGGACAATATCCTGGGAATCCTAATCTTACTCCATGAGTAACCCTTGGATTCACACCAACAAAGATATTTCCGCCATATCTTATGGTAGATTTTCCTGGTGACAGGCTTTCTAGCCTGAATCAGAGTATCTATAACTGACTCAGAGAACCCACGCTTTGATAGAACTAAGCGTTCAATCTCCAACCAGTCAGACGTAGAGAAACTAGATTTGGATGCTTGAACGGACCCTGTATTAGAAGATCCTGCCTCATTGGCAGTGTCCATGGTGGGACAGATGACATGTCTACTAGGTCTGCATACCAAGTCCTGCGTGGCCACACAGGCGCTATCAGAATCACTGAAGCCTTCTCCTGCTTGATTCTGGCGACCAGACGCGGGAGGAGAGGAAACGGTGGAAAAACATAAGCCAGATTGAAGGACCAAGGCACTGCTAGAGTATCTATCAATACCGCCTTGGGGTCCAGGGACCTGGACCCGTAGAGAGGAAGTTTGGCGTTCTGACGGGACGCCATCAGATCCAATTCTGGAGTGCCCCATAGCTGAGTCAGCTGGGCAAATACCTCCGGGTGGAGTTCCCACTCCCCCGGGTGAAAAGTCTGACGACTTAGAAAATCCGCCTCCCAGTTGTCTACTCCTGGGATGTGAATTGCTGAAAGATGGCAGGAGTGATCCTCCGCCCACCTGATTATCTTGGTTACTTCCGTCATCGCTAGGGAACTCTTTGTTCCCCCTGATGTTGTCCGACTGAAATCTGATGAATTTGGCCGCAGCTAGTTGAGGCCATGCCTGAAGAGCGTTGAATATCGACCTCAGTTCCAGAATGTTTATCGGGAGAAGCGTTTCTTCCCGAGACCATAAGCCCTGAGCTTTCAGGAAGTCCCAGACCGCACCCCAGCCTAACAGACTGGCGTCAGTCGTTACAATGACCCACTCTGGCCTGCGGAAACATATTCCCTGAGACAGGTGGTCCTGAGACAACCACCAGAGAAGAGAATCTCTGGTCTCCTGGTCCAACTGAATTTGAGGAGACAAGTCTGCATAATCCCCATTCTACTGTTTGAGCATGCATAGTTGCAGTGGTCTGAGGTGTATCCGAGCAAAAGGGACTATGTCCATTGCCGCTACCATTAATCCGATTGCCTCCATGCACTGAGCTACAGATGGCCAAGGAATGGAATGAAGAACTCGGCAAGTAGTTAAAAGTTTCAACTTTCTGACCTCCGTCAGAAATATTTTCATTTCTACTGAATCTATTAGTGTTCCTAGGAAGGGAACCCCTTGTGAGTGGGGACAGAGAACTCTTTTTGACGTTCACCTTCCACCCGTGAGACCTCAGAAAGGCCAATACAATCTCCGTGTGAGCCTTGGCGCTGTGAAAAGACGGCGCCTGAATTAAGATGTCGTCCAAATAAGGCGCCACTGCTATGCCCCGCGGTCTTAGAACCGCCAGAAGGGACCCTAGCACCTTTGTGAAAATTCTGGGAGCAGTGGCTAAACCGAATGGAAGAGCCACGAACTGGTAATGCTTGTCTAGGAAAGCGAACCTTAGGAACTGATGATGATCTTTGTGGATAGGGATATGCAGGTACGCATCCTTTAGATCCACGGTAGTCATATATTGACCTTCCTGGATCATAGGTAAGATTGTCCGAATGGTCTCCATCTTGAATGATGGGACTCTGAGGAATCTGTTTAGAATTTTTAGATCCAGGATTGGTCTGAAAATTCCTTCTTTTTTGGGAACCACAAACAGGTTTGAGTAAAAACCCAGACCTTGTTCTGCAATTGGAACTGTGTATATCACTCCCATCGTATGTAGATCTTCTACACAGCGTAAGAACGCCTCTTTATTTGTCTGGTCTGTAGACAGTCGAGAAATGTGGAACCTTCCCCTTGGAGGGGAGTCCTTGAATTCTAGAAGATACTTTGTGAACATCTCTTGCCCAGGCCTGAGCGAAGAGAGAGAGTCTGCCCCCTACTAGATCCGGTCCCAGATCGGGGGCTACCCCTTCATGCTGTCTTGGTGGCAGCTGCAGGCTTTTTGGCCTGTTTACCCTTTTTCCAGCCCTGGTAAGGCTTCCAGATTGCCTTGGGCTGTGAAGCGTTACCCTCTTGCTTTGCAGCTGTAGAGGCTGAAGCCGGACCACTCCTGAAGTTACGAAAGGAACGAAAATTAGCTTTGTTTCTAGCCTTAAAGGGCTAGTCCTGAGGGAGAGCATGGCCCTTTCCCCCGGTGATTTCTGAAATAATCTTTCAATTCTGGCCCGAAAAGGGTCTTCCCCTTGAAAGGGATATTTAACCATGACCATGACTTGAGCCAAAGCGCTCTGTGCGCCATAATGGCAAAACCTGAATTTTTTGCCATTAACTTAGCCAATTGCAAGGCGGCGTCTGTGATAAAATAATTAGCTAGCTTTAGAGCCTTAATTCTATCCATAATTTCGTTATATGAGGTCTCCGTCTGGAGCGACTCCTCCAGCGCCTCAAACCAGAAAGCCGCTGCAGTAGTTACAGGAATAATGCAGGCAATAGGTTGGAGAAGGAAACCTTGTTGAACAAAAATTCTTAAGTAAACCTTCTAATTTTTTATCCATAGGATCTTTAAAAGCACAACTGTCTTCAATTGATATGGTTGTGCGCTTAGCAAGTGAAGAAACAGCCCCCTCTACCTTAGGGACCGTCTGCCACGAGTCCCGCCTGGGGTCAGTTATGGGGAACATTTTCTTAAAAATAGGGGGGGGGGGGAACAAAAGGGACACCTGGTCTATCCCACTCCCTAGTAACAATATCCGCAACCCTTTTAGGGATCGGAAACGCATCAGTGTATACAGGGACCTCTAGGTACTTGTCCATTTTACACAATTTCTCTGGGACCACCATAGGGTCACAATCATCCAGAGTGGCTAATACCTCCCTGAGCAATACGCGGAGGTGTTCCAGTTTAAATTTAAACGCTAATGAATCTGACTTTGCCTGATGAGAAACCTTTCCTGAGTCGGAAATTTCTCCCTCAGACATCAAATCCCTCACCCCCACTTCAGAGTGTTGTGAGGGTACATCAGATAGGGCTACCAAAGCTTCAGACTGCTCATAATCTGTTCTTAAAACAGAGCTATCGCGCTTTGCAGGAAAAACTGGCAGTTTGGATAGAAAGGCCGCAAGGGAATTATCCATGACTGTCGCTAGTTGTTGCAATGTAATAGGGGCAGACGCACTAGAAGTACTAGGCATCGCTTGAGCGGGCGTAACTGGTTGTGACACATGGGGAGAGGTAGGCGGACTATCCTCATTACCTTCAGTCTGAGAATCATCTAGGGCCACACTTTTAAGTGCAACAATATGATCTTTAAAGTGTATAGACATATTAGTGCAATTGGGACACATTCTGAGAGGGGGTTCCACCATGGCTTCTAAACACATTGAACAAGGATTTTCCTTAGTGTCAGACATATTTAACAGACTAGTAGCATACACAAGCAGGTTTGGAAAACACTTTAATCAAATAAAAAACACAATTTGAAAAAACGTTACTGTGCCTTTAAGAAATAAAAAGAGCACACAATTTTATAAAACAGTGAAAAATGCACCAATCCTTTTGAAATTTTCACAGTATGTACCTAAGGCTTTAATATGATTGCACAGCAAGTTTCAGAACGATTAACCCCTTAATGCCCAAACCGGAGCAACCTAAAGCCAACAACCGGTTAATTAACTACAGCACCTTGCCACAGCTTACTGCTGTGGCCCTACCTGCCCTTAGGGATCAGTTTTGGGGAAATAAAGCTTCTTCTAGGCCCTCAATCAGCAGCTGGACCCTCCATGTGAAGCAGCATGAGACAGTCTCTCAATTCTAAGTGCGCATCTGAGGCGCGAAATTAGGCCCCTCCCACTCCACTCCGGAGTTGTGAGGCCTACAAAAATCACTTCTAAGTGTCTAAATTTATGTCAATGAGATAGGGGGCGCCCTAAAGAGTAGCACTAGATTCACTATAAAGCATAAATTGTTAATGGTGGATGTGAAGTACAAAGGAGGTCAATACCAATATACCAAAAGTCAATAAAAATTAACAAATGTAAATTCAATGCAAATTGAAGCACAAAATAAAGCACAAAATAAAATACAACCCAAATAAAATAAAATAATATAGTTGTGTAAGAAAAGTCTTTGATATAAAGGTGGGTGATGAAGAGGCAGCAATCTGTAGAGGACCTGGCTTGGATCCAAAGAATGATCTAAAAACAGAGAAAAAGACAGATGCGCCACATGGCCCAATATTCTTTGATCCACAGAATTCAATTTCAGAACTATATGCTATCAAACTCACAATTGTAAAAGCACTCCAATTAGTGCAGTGGGAGCAGTCTGGGATCTATAACAGTCACCCAGCAGACCGACCTCTTAGGTGGAGATAGATATTCTGTAGTGAAACACAAAGGGACACAAAGGTGCCTATATGGCCTAGTACAGTCTTATACAAGAAGCAGTAGTATGGGTGGTAAGGTATATACTCACAATAAGTGAAGCATCTCAGTTGATGCTATTCAGACAGGATGGGGTCAATGTAGTCACCCAACAGACTGTATCAAGGCTTCCACAGGAGGCAGACAGCAGAGGTCCAATGGGCAATGTTTAGATCCAAATGAGACACAGTAGCAAGTGTTTGAGTTAAAAAGATATAAAACTTTACTGATATAGATTAAAATACAGCGACGCGTTTCTCAGTCACAGACTGTTTCCTCAGGCTTAATAAAATAGTTTCCAAACACTTGCTACATATACCTAACCAAACCAATTAACATAATTGCTAACACCTGTAGTGGGTGTGACTTATGACATCATAGTAGTTCTAGTTACAAGTTTGTTTTGACAGCAAATCAATTAATATGCAGTATGTTAAATAGAAACGAAAAACACATATAAAAAATAATAAAGTAATACAAAAATAAGAGATACATATGTCTAACCAAAAAATCAATTGGTATTATTACGCATAATTGCAATATTCACATCTTTGTAATATCCCTCTTAACTAGTAGAGGTAGTATGGTAAGGACTAAAGACAGTTTGTATGACACATAATGGCAGGGATACTTAATATTAAACATCTAAGTATTGTTTATCAGATTTCTTGATTAGCTATTCTTTTTTATATGTTTATGTGACATGACCATTATTTCATATATTTAAACCTTTTAATTTGATGATCCAAATTATTCCTACTCTGTTTTCTCTGTTTGTCTATTTAATTTATTGTACAAATCTAATGTTATAAGGATCATTTCTCATGTTTGTACCCTTCAATGTCATAATCCAGTTTGCTCTTAGTGATTATAATATGCATAAAAGGTTATTAGATTAACTAAATTCGATCACTTACTTTGTATTGTTACTCATCTCCAATAGAGTATCTGGATGGCGTGTCCCTCGCGCTAATGCGCATGTCAGTGCTGTGGCCATAGTAACCATATAACACATTTGGTTCGAAAGGGGAGCAGTGACCTAATTGGTCAGTGGTGCTCCTTAATTCGATGTTGTGATTGGCTTTTTTGCGGCCGTTCGCATTTAGAAATCATTAGATAGTCGGCCTTGTTTTGTATTGTAGCGTTATAGGAATTTTTTAACTGACGTCCGTGTGGCGCTTAGTGCGCATGTCAGTAGTCTAGCCATAGAAAACGAATGGCTTATTCGGCTCTGTATCAAGGTGTAAGTTATATGTTAACACCTGAAAGGTCCCTATACTATTTAGCCGAGTATGATGATTGGCTGTGTTCTAGCCACTTACAATAGTGTCAGAGTAACGAAGCTTATTCAGCACGGCACTACTTAATAAAAAAGCAATTAACTAATATGATAGTACTAACCTTAACTGTAGATAACCAATGTCTATATTTTATATCTAATCGTTCAGTGATAATGTGAGTTTATCGGTCAAAGGCTAACTGTATAAAATCAGTCTTTCAATAATAATATTTAGTGAACTGTGAACCATGTGTTGTCTATAATAAATGTGTCATATGAGATAATACTTAGTTCCATTTTAAGTGTAGGATATGTAAATGTTATTAGATAGGTACTTATCTCAAAAAGAAATAACGTGTAATAAAAAACTAATATTATATCTACTAAGTAATAAGGTTCTTATCTCAAAAAGAAATAACGTGTAATTAAAAGCTGATATTCTATCTACTAGGTAGTAATAGGTGCTAAAAAGTAGGGATGTACCGAAATTTCGGCCGCAGAAAGTTTCGGCCGAAAATTGCATTTTTGACTATTTCGGTTTTCGGTTTTTTTGCCTGTTATTTTCGGAAAAATTATTGTGTAGCATGTTTCAAATTTGATGCTAGCCTAAAGCTGCTCTTTAAGTTCATTACTTGACTTACTGTTCTGCATATAATGAGTTTTCTAGGACTATACTTTATTTGGATAATTGGTAAAAACAAACCTGTTAAATATGATTCTGTTACATAGAACTAAATGAAGAATAATACAGTATATTGATATTTATAATTGTTTTAAGTAGGGATGCACCAAAATTTTGGTTCCAGAAACATTTTGGCCGAAAATGGCATTTTTTGCCTGTTTTTTTTTTTTCTTGGTAAAATTATTGTGTAGCATATTATTGTTTTAAGATCTTTTTGTCCAATTTTAGTGTGTTACTTTCAATAAAAGTGTGGGCTTTTTTATTGGCTCTAATTATGCAAAAATAAATAAATAAATTTGAAGAAATACATTTTCGGTATCAGTTTCGGTTTTCGGCCAAGTGCATCCCGGATTTTCGGATTCGGTTTCGGTCCAGAATTTCCATTTCGGTGCATCACTACTAAAAAGTTAGAGTAGGTAAACCCTATTCCTTAGATACAATAGGCATATAGTGTTAGTATTCGTTTAAGTGCTCCTAAGTGGCTATCTTATATAAAACTAATGAGATATGTGTGCTCGTACGGTACCTAAGTGGCTTGGTGTTGAATGATTAATATGTGAGTAGACTAATAATAATATAGAAATTTTATCTATTTTGTTAGAATATGTATAGTGGTGATGATTGATATGTTCAATTTCTTATGATAGTGGTGATGTAATAATAATATGTGTGATGAGGGAATCAGTAGTGGTGATAAATAGTTCTGTATGAGTTATAGTGATCTAAATGGTGTATAGTGTTCCTTAAGTGATGGAAAAAGCTATTGGGGTATATGATATTATAAGCAGTGGATGTACAAGTATTGGTTACAAATCCAGGTATTCACAAGATAAGATAGTGATATTTTATACCTCAAAGGTTTGTATTTTATGGTGTTTGGACAATGTATATATACATATAAAAATGGACAAGTTGAGAATTAGAGTGGATATAAGTGTTCTTATCATATCTTTATATGATCTCTCAAGTGACATATATAAGCCACCAGGTTGAATGATGTTTAAACCAAATTACATTCCAAATGACCAGAGGCTACAGTAACTATATCAATGTGATATAGTAGATGACAAGAGCTAACTATACTCTGGTTGGCTAAGGGACAACAGTGCCCTTATCAGTATGCGAAAAGGAGACGACTGAAACAGTATGTAGCTATAATATCAAAGTACAGTCTGATATGAAATAAGGAGTAGGATATGTCCTTCAATGTCCTAGGATATAACTGGGGGGTAAAATACCCTTATTTGATGTTGTATTGATCTCCAGGGGTATCTATTTGAGTGTATATGAAGTCTTGAGTATGACGTCACACACCTTATCATATATCAAAGGCAGCCAAGTCTACACATTCATTTAGACCATCTGGTACTAAGGAATGTAATTTATGTATCCAGTAAGTCTCTCTGCGACGTAGATTGAGAAGAGGATTATGAATATTTCTGGAGATTTGTTCAATTGGTATTATAGATAGTGTTTTTGCACTACCTTTGTGTGCAAAAGCGCAATGTCTAGATAGGCTGTGTTTGAGATATTTTCTCTTGATGTTATAGATGTGTTCGCTCCAACGTTTTCGGATGGTACGGCTCGTACGCCCTACATATTGAGCCCCACAAAGGCAGTTCACTAAATAGACCACATAAGTAGATTCACAGGATAATCTCTTCATGATTTTAAATTGTTCTCCTGTTTGGTGCGAAGAAAATGTTGTGGTTCTATTTTTAATGGTTTTACACATGATACATTTACGCTTCATGCATTTGTACACTCCATTTTGGGGAGTGAAATTGCCTAAAAAAGTCCTATTTGAGCCTAAATGATAATTGGTGCCCATATTCTTGTCTCTCACAATTTTGCTAGGTGCCAATTTATTTTTGAGTGTGGGCGCCCTTCTGTAGACTACCCTTGGTTTAGATGGAATTAGTTTTTTGAGATGTGGATCATCACAGATTATAGGCCAATGTTTAGCTATAATTTTCTGAATCTCACGGTAATTGTTGTTAAATCCAGTGATGAACGCTGGGGTTTTGTTAAATTCGGCAGATATTTTTTCTTTAGACTTTTTTTGGGACTTATTTGGTAACAAGTAGGTATTTCTATCATCATTCAAAGCCCTTAGGTATCCCTTCTGGATGAGCTCCAAGGGGTAACCCTTCTCCAAGAACCTATCTTTCAGAATCAGAGCTTGTTTTTTATAGCTATCAATGGTGCTGCAGTTGCGTCTTATTCGTCTGAATTGGCCATAGGGCACATTCCTCTTCCAACTCATATAGTGATTGCTGCTAAAGTTTAAAAAACTATTGCAATCAACTTTTTTGAAAAAAGTTTCCGACATAATTTCACCAGTGGTTGAAAATGACAAGGAAAGATCTAAAAATTCAATTATGTTGGGCTGAATATTAGAAGTGAATTCTAATTCGAATTCGTTAGAATTAAGTGAGTCAGTAAAGATTTTGGCCTCTTCATAGGTCCCCCTAAATAGAATAAGCAGATCGTCTATATAACGGCCATAGAACACCAGACTCGCACCCATAGGGGACCCATAAACATGGGCCTCCTCAAATTTGCCCATATATAGATTGGCAAAACTGGGTGCGAATCTGGTGCCCATGGCCGTACCCTTCACTTGCAGGTAATGCTGTCCCTGATAAAGAAAATAGTTGTGGTGTAAAATAAAATAAATTATTTCACCAATAAATAGTTGTTGTCTTGATGGCATGTATATGTCAGTTGCCAAATATGATAATATCACTGATAGACCATAATCGTGTGGAATATTAGAATAGAGCGAGCTAACATCGCTTGTAATCCACCACAGCTTATTGTCTGTTTTGATGATGTTCAGGCTATTCAATTTATTCAGGAGATCTGTAGAATCCCTAATATATGAGGATAAGTTGATGACATGTTTCTGCAAAAAGGAGTCTACATAAGCTGAAAGATGATCCGTCAAGCTGTCTATCCCTGCCACAATTGGGCGACCAGGGGGTGAAGAGATGTTTTTGTGGACTTTGGGCAGGTGGTAATAAAACGCCACACTGGAGTTTTTTGGGTAAAGATATTCTCTTTTTTAGAGATGATGCCCTCATCAAACCCTTCTTTCAGAAGGGAATAGAGTTGTTTTTGATATATAGGGGTAGGGTCTTTAGCTAATATTTTATAGTAGCTTTCGTCTTTCAAAATCCTGTCAGCTTCCATGATATAATCTGTCCTATCTTGGAGGACTATCCCACCTCCCTTGTCCGCCTGGCGTATTATGATGTTTTTGTTTGAGATCAATGTTTGAAGTGCTAGACGTTCGCCTGGACTAAGGTTGTGTTTGTATTTAGTTTTTTTAGAGAGTTTCTCAAAATCTTTCAGTACCATCGACTGGAAGATACTGATATGAGAGTTCCTTATACGTGGAGGGTTGAATTGTGATTTGGGCTTAAAGTCTGTTTGTATGTATTTATCATTGAGTTGTTGCAATAGTGTATCTGGTTCAGAGATAGCAAAACCATCTCTCAAATGTCCATCCATGGAATTGAGAATTATCGGTATATCACTTGTGTTTTTAAGGCGTTTTTCTGCAAAATATTTTTGTAGAGAAAGCTTTCTGGTGAAGCTGTTAATATCTACAAAAAGTTGAAACATGTTTGGGCTATTGGATGGGCTAAATGATAATCCCCTTCCCAATACTCTGATTTCATCATCAGATAGTTTGTGATTTGACAGATTAAAAATACCTTTTTTATATTTTAATAATTTTTCCTTTTTGGAGGTTGAGGATTTTCCTCTATTTCCTCGTTTATGTGTAGTCTTTTTTGTCGTGGTGGTCGAGGTGACATAGACCAATGTTCCACGTGGTGATTTTGACCCATCTATAAAAAAGGAGTAGTATTCTGCTCATTATTGTAAGATGTAGAAGGATTATTTGTAGCATGTGGACTTTCAGGATTTAATACCTGAAATCTATTTGTTGATTCGAATGATCTATTAGTGGATCTAAAATGTATAGGTGTGTCATGTGTCCTAGAATCATTTAGATTACTTCTTTCTCTCATGTGGGGTCTCTCCTTGTGTGTGTCAGTGACAGTATTCTGGGGTCTGTCAGTGTGCTTGTTGTTTTCCATCCTTCGTGGAGAAAGCCTCATATTTTCTCTAAAATCATGATTATTATCATTATTATGTTTATTTGTCCAATTATGTTCAGTGGATCTGTCCCAATATTGGTGATGTTGAGGTTTATTGTATTGGTGATGTTGATGTTTATTTTCATAGTAATTATCCTGATTGTAATGTGTATTGTTATAAGATTGGTGAGGTCTAACATTACCTCGCTGATGAGAGTGTTGATAATAATTGTGATAATTATATGGTTGGTTTTGTGTGCCATCTCTTGTCTTATTATATTCAGCATGTTGGTGTCTGTTTGGTCTGTTCATATCAGACTCTGTGAATCTATTTTCTTGATCATAATTTGGTCTAGTGTTGTAATTATTATCACCCTGTCTCCTAGAATAAAATCTTGGTGTATTTCTTGAGAAATTGTTATTATGATTAGTGTTCCTATTGAAGGTATTCCTTTCATTAGTCCTATTAAAGGTATAGACTTCACCCTTGGCATAATCACCCTCATCTCTTGCTAGTTTTTTGTTTTTTCTTTTAATCACCTCATTTTGGTATTCTTCTGCTCTATCATAGGCAGATTTTCTTAGTCCTTCAAATTCTGCATGGTTAATGTATTTTTCTAAATTTTGCTGTGTTTCATCTATCTCAATTCCTATTTGGTTATATAGATGTTTCCTATGCTTGATTAGAATATCTATAAAAGTGTTAGCACAGACACTGAGGGCATCCTCCCATTCTTTGAGGATATCATTATTATCTTTAAAAGAGCAATTTTTGAATACTCTCAACCCTCTAGGTATTTGTTTTTTACTTTTATATTTTTGTAGTGTTTCAAAATCCCACCAGTGTCTGTGCTCAGACTTCAACAAATTCTCCAGTTTGGAAAATAGTGTATGCATAGAGGGATCAGATGTATTTTCAATTTGATGATCAGTGGTATCTAAACCACTGTTTTTCTTCCTCTTATTAGATCTTTCAGTTGCAGATAGCATAATGCGAAGGTCGACTACCCCTAGAGGCCTAGAGCGAAAAAACACCTAAGTGTATTTTAGCAAAATATGTCAATGAGATAGGGGGCGCCCTAAGGAGTAGCACTAGATTCACTATAAAGCATAAATTGTTAATGGTGGATGTGAAGTACAAAGGAGGTCAATACCAATATACCAAAAGTCAATAAAAATTAACAAACGTAAATTCAACGCAAATTGAAGCACAAAATAAAGCACAAAATAAAATACAACCCAAATAAAATAAAATAATATAGTTGTGTAAGAAAAGTCTTTGATATAAAGGTGGGTGATGAAGAGGCAGCAATCTGTAGAGGACCTGGCTTGGATCCAAAGAATGATCTAAAAACAGAGAAAAAGACAGATGCGCCACATGGCCCAATATTGTTTGATCCACAGAATTCAATTTCAGAACTATATGCTATCAAACTCACAATTGTAAAAGCACTCCAATTAGTGCAGTGGGAGCAGTCTGGGATCTATAACAGTCACCCAGCAGACCGACCTCTTAGGTGGAGATAGATATTCTGTAGTGAAACACAAAGGGACACAAAGGTGCCTATATGGCCTAGTACAGTCTTATACAAGAAGCAGTAGTATGGGTGGTAAGGTATATACTCACAATAAGTGAAGCATCTCAGTTGATGCTATTCAGACAGGATGGGGTCAATGTAGTCACCCAACAGACTGTATCAAGGCTTCCACAGGAGGCAGACAGCAGAGGTCCAATGGGCAATGTTTAGATCCAAATGAGACACAGTAGCAAGTGTTTGAGTTAAAAAGATATAAAACTTTACTGATATAGATTAAAATACAGCGACGCGTTTCTCAGTCACAGACTGTTTCCTCAGGCTTAATAAAATAGTTTCCAAACACTTGCTACATATACCTAACCAAACCAATTAACATAATTGCTAACACCTGTAGTGGGTGTGACTTATGACATCATAGTAGTTCTAGTTACAAGTTTGTTTTGACAGCAAATCAATTAATATGCAGTATGTTAAATAGAAACGAAAAACACATATAAAAAATAATAAAGTAATACAAAAATAAGAGATACATATGTCTAACCAAAAAATCAATTGGTATTATTACGCATAATTGCAATATTCACATCTTTGTAATATCCCTCTTAACTAGTAGAGGTAGTATGGTAAGGACTAAAGACAGTTTGTATGACACATAATGGCAGGGATACTTAATATTAAACATCTAAGTATTGTTTATCAGATTTCTTGATTAGCTATTCTTTTTTATATGTTTATGTGACATGACCATTATTTCATATATTTAAACCTTTTAATTTGATGATCCAAATTATTCCTACTCTGTTTTCTCTGTTTGTCTATTTAATTTATTGTACAAATCTAATGTTATAAGGATCATTTCTCATGTTTGTACCCTTCAATGTCATAATCCAGTTTGCTCTAAGTGATTATAATATGCATAAAAGGTTATTAGATTAACTAAATTCGATCACTTACTTTGTATTGTTACTCATCTCCAATAGAGTATCTGGATGGCGTGTCCCTCGCGCTAATGCGCATGTCAGTGCTGTGGCCATAGTAACCATATAACACATTTGGTTCGAAAGGGGAGCAGTGACCTAATTGGTCAGTGGTGCTCCTTAATTCGATGTTGTGATTGGCTTTTTTGTGGCCGTTCGCATTTAGAAATCATTAGATAGTCGGCCTTGTTTTGTATTGTAGCGTTATAGGAATTTTTTAACTGACGTCCGTGTGGCGCTTAGTGCGCATGTCAGTGGTCTAGCCATAGAAAACGAATGGCTTATTCGGCTCTGTATCAAGGTGTAAGTTATATGTTAACACCTGATAGGTCCCTATACTATTTAGCAGAGTATGATGATTGGCTGTGTTCTAGCCACTTACAATAGTGTCAGAGTAACGAAGCTTATTCAGCACGGCACTACTTAATAAAAAAGCAATTAACTAATATGATAGTACTAACCTTAACTGTAGATAACCAATGTCTATATTTTATATCTAATCGTTCAGTGATAATGTGAGTTTATCGGTCAAAGGCTAACTGTATAAAATCAGTCTTTCAATAATAATATTTAGTGAACTGTGAACCATGTGTTGTCTATAATAAATGTGTCATATGAGATAATACTTAGTTCCATTTTAAGTGTAGGATATGTAAATGTTATTAGATAGGTACTTATCTCAAAAAGAAATAACGTAATAAAAAACTAATATTATATCTACTAAGTAATAAGGTTCTTATCTCAAAAAGAAATAACGTGTAATTAAAAGCTGATATTCTATCTACTAGGTAGTAATAGGTGCTAAAAAGTTAGAGTAGGTAAACCCTATTCCTTAGATACAATAGGCATATAGTGTTAGTATTCGTTTAAGTGCTCCTAAGTGGCTATCTTATATAAAACTAATGAGATATGTGTGCTCGTACGGTACCTAAGTGGCTTGGTGTTGAATGATTAATATGTGAGTAGACTAATAATAATATAGTAATTTTATCTATTTTGTTAGAATATGTATAGTGGTGATGATTGATATGTTCAATTTCTTATGATAGTGGTGATGTAATAATATGTGTGATGAGAGAATCAGTAGTGGTGATAAATAGTTCTGTATGAGTTATAGTGATCTAAATGGTGTATAGTGTTCCCTAAGTGATGGAAAAAGCTATTGGCGTATATGATATTATAAGCAGTGGATGTACAAGTATTGGTTACAAATCCAGGTATTCACAAGATAAGATAGTGATATTTTATACCTCAAAGGTTTGTATTTTATGGTGTTTGGACAATGTATATATACATATACAAATGGACAAGTTGAGAATTAGAGTGGATATAAGTGTTCTTATCATATCTTTATATGATCTCTCAAGTGACATATATAAGCCACCAGGTTGAATGATGTTTAAACCAAACTACATTCCAAATGACCAGAGGCTACAGTAACTATATCAATGTGATATAGTAGATGACAAGAGCTAACTATACTCTGGTTGGCTAAGGGACAACAGTGCCCTTATCAGTATGCGAAAAGGAGACGACTGAAACAGTATGTAGCTATAATATCAAAGTACAGTCTGATATGAAATAAGGAGTAGGATATGTCCTTCAATGTCCTAGGATATAACTGGGGGGTAAAATACCCTTATTTGATGTTGTATTGATCTCCAGGGGTATCTATTTGAGTGTATATGAAGTCTTGAGTATGACGTCACACACCTTATCATATATCAAAGGCAGCCAAGTCTACACATTCATTTAGACCATCTGGTACTAAGGAATGTAATTTATGTATCCAGTAAGTCTCTCTGCGACGTAGATTGAGAAGAGGATTATGAATATTTCTGGAGATTTGTTCAATTGGTATTATAGATAGTGTTTTTGCACTACCTTTGTGTGCAAAAGCACAATGTCTAGATAGGCTGTGTTTAAGATATTTTCTCTTGATGTTATAGATGTGTTCGCTCCAACGTTTTCGGATGGTACGGCTCGTACGCCCTACATATTGAGCCCCACAAAGGCAGTTCACTAAATAGACCACATAAGTAGATTCACAGGATAATCTCTTCATGATTTTAAATTGTTCTCCTGTTTGGTGCGAAGAAAATGTTGTGGTTCTATTTTTAATGGTTTTACACATGTTACATTTACGCTTCATGCATTTGTACACTCCATTTTGGGGAGTGAAATTGCCTAAAAAAGTCCTATTTGAGCCTAAATGATAATTGGTGCCCATATTCTTGTCTCTCACAATTTTGCTAGGTGCCAATTTATTTTTGAGTGTGGGCGCCCTTCTGTAGACTACCCTTGGTTTAGATGGAATTAGTTTTTTGAGATGTGGATCATCACAGATTATAGGCCAATGTTTAGCTATAATTTTCTGAATCTCACGGTAATTGTTGTTAAATCCAGTGATGAACGCTGGGGTTTTGTTAAATTCGGCAGATATTTTTTCTTTAGACTTTTTTTGGGACTTATTTGGTAACAAGTAGGTATTTCTATCATCATTCAAAGCCCTTAGGTATCCCTTCTGGATGAGCTCCAAGGGGTAACCCTTCTCCAAGAACCTATCTTTCAGAATCAGAGCTTGTTTTTTATAGCTATCAATGGTGCTGCAGTTGCGTCTTATTCGTCTGAATTGGCCATAGGGCACATTCCTCTTCCAACTCATATAGTGATTGCTGCTAAAGTTTAAAAAACTATTGCAATCAACTTTTTTGAAAAAAGTTTCCGACATAATTTCACCAGTGGTTGAAAATGACAAGGAAAGATCTAAAAATTCAATTATGTTGGGCTGAATATTAGAAGTGAATTCTAATTCGAATTCGTTAGAATTAAGTGAGTCAGTAAAGATTTTGGCCTCTTCATAGGTCCCCCTAGATAGAATAAGCAGATCGTCTATATAACGGCCATAGAACACCAGACTCGCACCCATAGGGGACCCATAAACATGGGCCTCCTCAAATTTGCCCATATATAGATTGGCAAAACTGGGTGCGAATCTGGTGCCCATGGCCGTACCCTTCACTTGCAGGTAATGCTGTCCCTGATAAAGAAAATAGTTGTGGTGTAAAATAAAATAAATTATTTCACCAATAAATAGTTGTTGTCTTGATGGCATGTATATGTCAGTTGCCAAATATGATAATATCACTGATAGACCCTTATCGTGTGGAATATTAGAATAGAGCGAGCTAACATCGCTTGTAATCCACCACAGCTTATTGTCTGTTTTGATGATGTTCAGGCTATTCAATTTATTCAGGAGATCTGTAGAATCCCTAATATATGAGGATAAGTTGATGACATGTTTCTGCAAAAAGGAGTCTACATAAGCTGAAAGATGATCCGTCAAGCTGTCTATCCCTGCCACAAGTAGGAATAATTTGGATCATCAAATTAAAAGGTTTAAATATATGAAATAATGGTCATGTCACATAAACATATAAAAAAGAATAGCTAATCAAGAAATCTGATAAACAATACTTAGATGTTTAATATTAAGTATCCCTGCCATTATGTGTCATACAAACTGTCTTTAGTCCTTACCATACTACCTCTACTAGTTAAGAGGGATATTACAAAGATGTGAATATTGCAATTATGCGTAATAATACCAATTGATTTTTTGGTTAGACATATGTATCTCTTATTTTTGTATTACTTTATTATTTTTTATATGTGTTTTTCGTTTCTATTTAACATACTGCATATTAATTGATTTGCTGTCAAAACAAACTTGTAACTAGAACTACTATGATGTCATAAGTCACACCCACTACAGGTGTTAGCAATTATGTTAATTGGTTTGGTTAGGTATATGTAGCAAGTGTTTGGAAACTATTTTATTAAGCCTGAGGAAACAGTCTGTGACTGAGAAACGCGTCGCTGTATTTTAATCTATATCAGTAAAGTTTTATATCTTTTTAACTCAAACACTTGCTACTGTGTCTCATTTGGATCTAAACATTGCCCATTGGACCTCTGCTGTCTGCCTCCTGTGGAAGCCTTGATACAGTCTGTTGGGTGACTACATTGACCCCATCCTGTCTGAATAGCATCAACTGAGATGCTTCACTTATTGTGAGTATATACCTTACCACCCATACTACTGCTTCTTGTATAAGACTGTACTAGGCCATATAGGCACCTTTGTGTCCCTTTGTGTTTCACTACAGAATATCTATCTCCACCTAAGAGGTCGGTCTGCTGGGTGACTGTTATAGATCCCAGACTGCTCCCACTGCACTAATTGGAGTGCTTTTACAATTGTGAGTTTGATAGCATATAGTTCTGAAATTGAATTCTGTGGATCAAACAATATTGGGCCATGTGGCGCATCTGTCTTTTTCTCTGTCTAAATTTATGCCATGTGGAAAATAACCCCAGTAAAAGACTCCAAAGTGCTTAAAAAGGTGTCTACAAGGAGTATTTCTTAAATAAATAATCGATTGCCCTGCATTAGTGTCAACCAGCCTATTTAGCCCCGTCATGTAAGCATTCCATTCTATACTAAGTCTCAGAACATAGCTCACCCTCCCCACATGGGGGATCTTGTCAGTCTTCTAGCATTATCTCAGTCTTGTCTAGAAATAAATGACTGAACATACCTCATTGCAGTCATGCCTGCAAGCTGTTCCCCCCAACTGAAGTTTTCTGGTACTCCTCAGTCCTGTTTGGGAACAGCAGTGGATTTTAGTTACAAAATGCTAAAATCATTTTCCTCTCAGCAGAATTCTTCATCACCACATTCACTTTACCCTCCCGTAGAGAGACCCTAGTGCTTAGAGCTGGCAAAGAGAATGACTGGGGGGTGGAGCTAGAGGGGGAGCTATATGGACAGCTCTGCTGTGTGCTCTCTTTGCCACTTCCTGTAGGGAATGAGAATATCCCACAAGTAAAGGATGATTCCGTGGACTGGATACACCTTGCAAGAGAAAATAAGAGAGAGGCTTTAATTATCCCAAGGTAATCCAAGAGAAAATTAAGCAGGTGGACAACTTTATAATCAATCAATTTTCTTTGCAAACCAATGGCAACTGGAGTGGCATTGTCTTTATCTGCTGCAATACTTTCCAGATGCAAAGTTACACATTTCCAGTCTACTACAAGCTTGCAACCCATCTTACAGAATGCAAAAATTAGAATTTTAGAAATTTTAGGTGAAGACCTGCAGCTATTTGTTGCAGTTGTTGCATTCTCTTTGGAGAATACTGATAAAATGTGTACAAGGTTTTGAGAACAGAGTCAAGGTCTTCAATGTGTTTGTGATTTCTCAGTGAACTTAGTACACTTAGATTAAGTCTATGGGCAACACAGTGGACACCAATTATTTGTTCAGCTCTCTGTCTTAGCCTCTGGACTAAGCCACTTTCTGAGCCAATAATACTTGCTGCACCATCTGTGCCAACCCCAATGAGCGTGTTGGATGTAAGCCAATCAGAAAGTCCATATAATTCCAGCAGCCGTGTAAGGGTTTTAAATTAACCATCTGTTGTTGCACTGCTGCAAGAAAAACTTCCTTTACACCATTATCTTTTAAATACCTTACATACAAGATAAGTTCTTCTACACCAGCTTTGTCAGTTGAGCTATTAAGCATCAAAATAACATATTTAGCCTCTTTGAACTCACAGATTAGTTCTTTTCTAATTACGGCTGCAATGCTTAAAATAAACTCTCTGCATTTGTTGTCAGTTTTGTATTCATCTCTCAATTGTAGACCCAATTTGCCAGTTAACTTCAAGAGTCCTTCAAAATCGGTAAAAGGCCTGTTTTTGCTATATAAAAGGCAACAGAGAAAAGATTTTTCAAGTGTTCAAACATACCGTCATCCATTCCTTTTATGCAGACAGCCACTGGGGTACTCTGCGGAACTAACTGTGCATTTTTAGCTCTAGCACAGCTCAAGTGTTGCTGGGACTTTCCATGTTTCTTAAAAGTCTCTACCTTGAAGGGTCATGTAAAGTTTTTCACAACTTTGGAGTTCTGATCTGAAATGGTAGTAAAATATGTGCATATTTGGCAGATTGCAGTACCAGATAATTTATCATATTGAAGCCATGGTAGTTCCTTGCACCATCTTCCTTGAATTTTCTTTTTTCCTACTACTTTTTGGCTTGTTGAAGAGAATGCTTCTGTAAACACAATTCCTGGCTTTTCCACTTGTTTTGCAGAAGGTAAGGTGTTAACCACAATTTCTGCCTCTTCTATCTGGTTTGCAGAGGGCAGGGCAACAAATACAATTTCTGCCTCTTCTATCTGGTTTGCAGAGGGCAGGGCAACAAATACAATTGCTGGCTCTTCCATCTGGTTTGCAGAGGGCAGGGCAAATACAATTGCTGGCTCTTACATTTGGTTTGCAGAGGGCTAAGCGTCAACCACAGTTCCTGGTTCATACACTTGGCTTATTTGCAGGGTTTCACTTTCAGCTTGCCCCTTCGTAAGGGCATCCTCCATAAAGAAATCAGTAAGCCTAATTTGTTTGGCAGACTGTGGCCTCCCAGTTTTTGCTGCACACTTCATTCTTGATCTGGATTACACATCAAAGGGAAATAGTTGAACAAATGTGATACATTACTAAGATAATTACTAAAAAAAAAAAAAGGCCAACACATAGCGATTAAGAAAACAGGCCAAGATTGCACCCCCCCCCCCCCCCCCGAACCTTGTGCTCTATTACCGCTATATAGATGACCTATTTATAGTTTGGAAAGGTGAACCTGAACTTTTAGAACTATTTCTAGAAGATATAAATAACAACATGTTAGGCCTTAGTTTCACTCATGAATTCAGTACACACACCATTCATTTTTTGGACTTAGAAATAGAAATTAAAAATATGATGATCACAACAAAAACCTTTTTTAAAAAAACTGATGCCAACAACTACATACATAACAGGAGCTGTCACCTAAATAAATGGAAAACAAACATTCCCAAAAATCAATTCACCAGAATCAGGAAAAATTGTTCAGACGTTAACCAATACTCTATACAATCTGAAACTTTAAAACAAAGGTTTATTGAAAAAAAATATATAATATCCAATCTTTGGAAAAAACTCAATTAGAGGTAAAAGAAATGGATAGAAATTTGATACTTATACCAAAACAAAAATTAGAGCTTAACTCAAAAATAAACGATCCTTTGTTTATACCATTCATAACGCAATTCAACTCACAACATCATGAAATTAAAAAGATTTTAAACAAACACTGGCACTACATAAAACAGGACCAAATTTTGGGTCATAGATTGAAAAATAAACCAGACATCATTTTTAAGAAAGCAAAAAATCTGAAAAACATATCACCTAGTGAATTCAAAAAGAAAGAAACTCATAACTCCAACACAATTGATCTCAATAAAGAAAAAGTTGAAGGTTTTTTTCCTTGTATATCCTGTAAGTCTTGCAAACATAGTAGCAAGATTAAAACCATAAAATCAAATAATAACAATCAATATATTAACATCAAAGAAATCATACGCTGCTCAGATAAAAATGTCATTTATTGCATACAATGTTTATGTGGTCATCAATACTTTGGCCAAACTAGCCGTATGCTCAGAGATCGTATAAGAGAGCACCTTCACCATATCGAACATAAATCAATTAATACAAATCTATACAAACATTTTAAAGAATGCCATAATGGCAATATCCACCACATGAAATTCTGTGGAGTCAAAAAACAGAATTTATGTTTACCTGATAAATTACTTTCTCCAACGGTGTGTCCGGTCCACGGCGTCATCCTTACTTGTGGGATATTCTCTTCCCCAACAGGAAATGGCAAAGAGCCAGCAAAGCTGGTCACATGATCCCTCCTAGGCTCCGCCTACCCCAGTCATTCGACCGACGTTAAGGAGGAATATTTGCATAGGAGAAACCATATGATACCGTGGTGACTGTAGTTAAAGAAAATAAAAAAAATTATCAGACCTGATTAAAAAACCAGGGCGGGCCGTGGACCGGACACACCGTTGGAGAAAGTAATTTATCAGGTAAACATAAATTCTGTTTTCTCCAACATAGGTGTGTCCGGTCCACGGCGTCATCCTTACTTGTGGGAACCAATACCAAAGCTTTAGGACACGGATGAAGGGAGGGAGCAAATCAGGTCACCTAAATGGAAGGCACCACGGCTTGCAAAACCTTTCTCCCAAAAATAGCCTCAGAAGAAGCAAAAGTATCAAACTTGTAAAATTTGGTAAAAGAGTGCAGTGAAGACCAAGTCGCTGCCCTACATATCTGATCAACAGAAGCCTCGTTCTTGAAGGCCCATGTGGAAGCCACAGCCCTAGTGGAAGGAGCTGTGATCCTTTCAGGAGGCTGCCGTCCGGCAGTCTCGTAAGCCAATCTGATGATGCTTTTAATCCAAAAAGAGAGAGAGGTAGAAGTTGCTTTTTGACCTCTCCTTTTACCAGAATAAACAACAAACAAGGAAGATGTTTGTCTAAAATCCTTTGTAGCATCTAAATAGAATTTTAGAGCGCGAACAACATCCAAATTGTGCAACAAACGTTCCTTCTTCGAAACTGGTTTCGGACACAGAGAAGGCACGACTATCTCCTGGTTAATGTTTTTGTTAGAAACAACCTTTGGAAGAAAACCAGGTTAGTACGTAAAACCACCTTATCTGCATGGAACACCAGATAAGGAGGAGAACACTGCAGAGCAGATAATTCTGAAACTCTTCTAGTAGAAGAAATTGCAACCAAAAACAAAACTTTCCAAGATAATAACTTAATATCAACGGAATGTAAGGGTTCAAACGGAACCCCCTGAAGAACTGAAAGAACTAAGTTGAGACTCCAAGGAGGAGTCAAAGGTTTGTAAACAGGCTTGATTCTAACCAGAGCCTGAACAAAGGCTTGAACATCTGGCACAGCTGCCAGCTTTTTGTGAAGTAACACAGACAAGGCAGAAATCTGTCCCATCAAGGAACTTGCAGATAATCCTTTTTCCAATCCTTCTCGAAGGAAGGATAGACTCTTAGGAATCTTAACCTTGTCCCAAGGGAATCCTTTAGATTCACACCAACAGATATATTTTTTCCAAATTTTGTGGTAAATTTTTCTAGTTACAGGCTTTCTGGCCTGAACAAGAGTATCAATAACAGAATCTGAGAACCCTCGCTTTGATAAGATCAAGCGTTCAATCTCCAAGCAGTCAGCTGGAGTGGGACCAGATTCGGATGTTCGAACGGACCTTGAACAAGAAGGTCTCGTCTCAAAGGTAGCTTCCATGGTGGAGCCGATGACATATTCACCAGATCTGCATACCAAGTCCTGCGCGGCCACGCAGGAGCTATCAAGATCACCGACGCCCTCTCCTGATTGATCCTGGCTACCAGCCTGGGGATGAGAGGAAACGGCGGGAATACATAGGCTAGTTTGAAGGTCCAAGGTGCTACTAGTGCATCTACTAGAGTCGCCTTGGGATCCCTGGATCTGGACCCGTAGCAAGGAACCTTGAAGTTCTGACGAGAGGCCATCAGATCCATGTCTGGAATGCCCCACAGTTGAGTGATTTGGGCAAAGATTTCCGGATGGAGTTCCCACTCCCCCGGATGCAATGTCTGACGACTCAGAAAATCCGCTTCCCAATTTTCCACTCCTGGGATGTGGATTGCAGACAGGTGGCAGGAGCGAGTCTCCGCCCATTGAATGATTCTGGTCACTTCTTCCATCGCCAGGGAACTCCTTGTTCCCCCCTGATGGTTGATGTACGCAACAGTCGTCATGTTGTCTGATTGAAACCGTATGAACTTGGCCCTCGCTAGCTGAGGCCAAGCCTTGAGAGCATTGAATATCGCTCTCAGTTCCAGAATATTTATCGGTAGAAGAGATTCTTCCCGAGACCAAAGACCCTGAGCTTTCAGGGATCCCCAGACCGCGCCCCAGCCCATCAGACTGGCGTCGGTCGTGACAATGACCCACTCTGGTCTGCGGGAGGTCACCCCTTGTGACAGGTTGTCCAGGGACAGCCACCAACGGAGTGAGTCTCTGGTCCTCTGATTTACCTGTATCTTCGGAGACAAGTCTGTATAGTCCCCATTCCACTGACTGAGCATACACAGTTGTAATGGTCTTAGATGAATGCGCGCAAAAGGAACTATGTCCATTGCCGCTACCATCAAACCTATCACTTCCATGCACTGCGCTATGGAAGGAAGAGGAACGGAATGAAGTATCCGACAAGAGTTTAGAAGTTTTGTTTTTCTGGTCTCTGTCAGAAAAATCCTCATTTCTAAGGAGTCTATTATTGTTCCCAAGAAGGGAACTCTTGTCGACGGATATAGAGAACTCTTTTCCACGTTCACTTTCCATCCGTGAGATCTGAGAAAGGCCAGGACTATGTCCGTGTGAGCCTTTGCTTGAGGAAGGGACGACGCTTGAATCAGAATGTCGTCCAAGTAAGGTACTACAGCAATGCCCCTTGGTCTTAGCACCGCCAGAAGGGACCCTAGTACCTTTGAGAAAATCCTTGGAGCAGTGGCTAATCCGAAAGGAAGCGCCACGAACTGGTAATGTTTGTCCAGGAATGCGAACCTTAGGAACCGATGATGTTCCTTGTGGACAGGAATATGTAGATACGCATCCTTTAAATCCACCGTGGTCAAGAATTGACCTTCCTGGATGGAAGGATTGTTCGAATGGTTTCCATTTTGGACGATGGAACCTTGAGAAACTTGTTTAGGATCTTGAGATCTAAGATTGGTCTGAACGTTCCCTCTTTTTTGGGAACTACGAACAGATTGGAGTAGAACCCCATCCCTCGTTCTCTTAATGGAACAGGATGAATCACTTCCAGAAGATAACCTTGGGAGACTATTTCTAGCGCCCAAGGATCCAGAACATCTCTTGGCCAAGCCTGAGTGAAGAGAGAGAGTCTGCCCCACACCAAATCCGGTCCCGGATCGGGGGCCCGCATCTCATGCTGTCTTGGGAGCAGTGGCAGGTTTCTTGGCCTGCTTTCCTTTGTTCCAGCCTTGCATAGGTCTCCAGGCTGGATTGGCTTGAGAAGTATTACCCTCCTGCTTAGAGGACGTAGCACTTGGGGCTGGTCCGTTTCTGCGAAAGGGACGAAAATTAGGTTTATTTTTGGCCTTGAAAGACCTATCCTGAGGAAGGGCGTGGCCCTTGCCCCCAGTGATATCAGAGATAATCTCTTTCAAGTCAGGGCCAAACAGTGTTTTCCCCTTGAAAGGAATGTCAAGCAATTTGTTCTTGGAAGACGCATCCGCTGACCAAGATTTTAACCAAAGCGCTCTGCGCGCCACAATAGCAAACCCAGAATTTTTCGCCGCTAACCTAGCCAATTGCAAGGTGGCGTCTAGGGTGAAAGAATTAGCCAATTTAAGAGCACGAATTCTGTCCATAATCTCCTCATAAGAAGAAGAATTACTAATAATCGCCTTTTCTAGCTCATCGAACCAGAAACACGCGGCTGTAGTGACAGGGACAATGCATGCAATTGGTTGTAGAAGGTAACCTTGCTGAACAAACATCTTTTTTAGCAAACCTTCTAATTTTTTATCCATAGGATCTTGGAAAGCACAACTATCTTCTATGGGTATAGTGGCGCGCTTGTTTAGAGTAGAAACCGCCCCCTCGACCTTGGGGACTGTCTGCCATAAGTCCTTTCTGGGGTCGACTATAGGAAACAATTTTTTAAATATGGGGGGAGGTACGAAAGGTATACCGGGCCTGTCCCATTCTTTATTAACAATGTACGCCACCCGCTTGGATATAGGAAAAGCTTCGGGGGGCCCCGGGGCCTCTAGGAACTTGTCCATTTTACATAGTGTTTCTGGAATGACCAGATAACCACAATCATCCAAATTGGATAACACCTCCTTAAGCAGAGCGCGGAGATGTTCCAACTTAAATTTAAAAGTAATCACATCAGGTTCAGCTTGTTGAGAAATTTTTCCTGAATCTGAAATTTCTCCCTCAGACAAAACCTCCCTGGCCCCCTCAGACTGGTGTAGGGGCCCTTCAGAAACAATATCATCAGCGTCCTCATGCTCTTCAGTATTTTCTAAAACAGAGCAGTCGCGCTTTCGCTGATAAGTGGGCATATTGGCTAAAATGTTTTTGATAGAATTATCCATTACAGCCGTTAATTGTTGCATAGTAAGGAGTATTGGCGCGCTAGATGTACTAGGGGCCTCCTGTATGGGCAAGACTGGTGTAGACGAAGGAGGGGATGATGCAGTACCATGCTTACTCCCCTCACTTGAGGAATCATCTTGGGCATCATTTTTACTAAATTTTTTATGACATAAATCACATCTATTTAAATGAGAAGGAACCTTGGCTTCCCCACAGTCAGAACACAATCTATCTGGTAGTTCAGACATGTTAAACAGGCATAAACTTGATAACAAAGCACAAAAAACGTTTTAAAATAAAACCGTTACTGTCACTTTAAATTTTAAACTGAACACACTTTATTACTGCAATTGCGAAAAAGTATGAAGGAATTGTTCAAAATTCACCAAAATTTCACCACAGTGTCTTAAAGCCTTAAAAGTATTGCACACCAAATTGGAAATGGAAGCTTTAACCCTTAAAATAACGGAACCGGAGCCGTTTTTATATTTAACCCCTTTACAGTCCCTGGAATCTGCTTTGCTGAGACCCAACCAAGCCCAAAGGGGAATACGATACCAAATGATGCCTTCAGAAAGACTTTTCTATGTATCAGAGCTCCACACACATGCAGCTGCATGCCATGCTGTTCTCAAAAACAAGTGCGCCATACCGGCGCGAAAATGAGGCTCTGACTATGATAAGGGAAAGCCCCTATAGAATAAAGTGTCTAAAACAGTGCCTGCCGATATTATTTTACAAAAAATACCCAGATTAAATGATTCCTCTAGGCTAAATATGTGTAAATATGATCGATTTAGCCCAGAAAATGTCTACAGTCTTAATAAACCCTTGTGAAGCCCTTATTTACTGTCTGAATAAAAATGGCTTACCGGATCCCATAGGGAAAATGACAGCTTCCAGCATTACATCGTCTTGTTAGAATGTGTCATACCTCAAGCAGCAAAAGACTGCTCACTGTTCCCCCAACTGAAGTTAATTCCTCTCAACAGTCCTGTGTGGAACAGCCATGGATTTTAGTAACGGTTGCTAAAATCATTTTCCTCATACAAACAGAAATCTTCATCTCTTTTCTGTTTCAGAGTAAATAGTACATACCAGCACTATTTTAAAATAAACTCTTGATTGAATAATAAAAACTACAGTTAAACACTAAAAAACTCTAAGCCATCTCCGTGGAGATGTTGCCTGTACAACGGCAAAGAGAATGACTGGGGTAGGCGGAGCCTAGGAGGGATCATGTGACCAGCTTTGCTGGCTCTTTGCCATTTCCTGTTGGGGAAGAGAATATCCCACAAGTAAGGATGACGCCGTGGACCGGACACACCTATGTTGGAGAAAACTAGAAGTATTCAGGGACCCCCAAGGCAGGTACCTAATCATTAAATGCAAAATTGACGGTGTCCCGTACACACTAGCAAACTACTATGGCCCAAATTCCGGGCAAAAACAATAAATTTCTAAGGTTGCTTTAAACACATAAAACGCACAATTTGCTATTAGCAGGTGATTTCAATTTGATATTGGACCCCACCTATGATAGGCGATCACAACAGTTTAAACCCTGCGACCCCTCTATAGCTGGGAAGGCTAAACAGTTTAACAACCTCATAGCCCAATATAACTTATATGACGCATGGCGCTCTCACCACCCCTCTACTAGAGACTACTCCTACTACTCTCCTGTCCACAATACTTACACCAGAATTGATTTTATCTTTTGTGAACCCCATCTACTAGATCTTGTCCAATCTATACACATGCCTGGCTGTACATGGTCGGACCACTCTCCTGTTCAGCTATCTTTACAAACCCACAATCCAAATACCCCAAGACCTTCTTGGAAAATGCCAGACTTCATTCTCTCCTCTAAGGAACAAACTGAATTCCTCAAGGTCGAGATTGAACACTTTTTAGCGACCAATGACAATGGAGCAGTCAGCGACTACACTCTTTGGGGCTCCTTGAAGGCATTTGTTTGCGGCCTCTTTATTAAACTAAGGGCTGAGTACAAGAAAAAAACAGGCAATTCTTTAGCCCAATTACATATTACTCTAAGAGACTTAAACTCCACACACATGCTAACACTAGACCCCCAGATTCTAAACCAAATTAAGGAAATCAAGAACCAGATCGAAGCTATAGAGTCACAGCGCTTGCAAGCACACATACAAAAATTTAAACAAACCTTCTACGCTAAAGGCAATAAAGCAGATAGGCTTTTGGCTAATAAACTGTGACAACGCACTGCTGCGGCGCGAATTCCTTTCATCAAAACACCCTCGGGCATAGTTCGCCTCCCCTCAGACATCGGTGGTGCCTTTGCTAGCTATTACTCATCTTTATATAATCTAGAAAACCATACTGTTGACGCTCCCCCCTCGTTACCCCGAGTTCAGAGGTTCTTAGGTCTGTCCTTGCCCACCCTGTCGGAGGAACAAAAAACATTTTTGGATTCCCCCTTTAGTCCTAAAGAAATTAGAGACACCATCATCTCATTAAAAAAAGGCAAAGCCCCTGGTCCTGATGGTTATAATGCCCTCTTCTACAAAACATTTGTTCCACTGCTCTCACCCGTACTTACTAGATTGTTCTCTTCGGCCAGACATAACAGCGTACTCCCCGCTGAATTCCTAGAAGCTACTATAATCACGATTCCTAAGCCCGGCAAACCTCCCAACATCTGTGAAAATTTTCGCCCTCTCTCATTAATCAACACAGACATGAAAATATTTGCTAAACTCCTGGCCAATAGACTTAATCACATTCTTCCCTCACTAATTAACTGGGACCAAGTTGGCTTTACCCCATATAGAGAGGGACCAGACAACACCAGAAGAATTCTTAACATACATCTAGAAGCCAAGAGAACAGGCTTTCCATGTGCAACTCTAGCTCTAGATGCGGAAAAAGCCTTCGACAGGGTGGGCTGGACCAATATGTTCGAGGTCTTAAGAAAATTTGATTTCCCCCCACGATTCTACTCTTGCATAGCTGCTCTATACTCTACGCCCTCAGTCAGAGGTTTAGGCTTTCATTCATCAACCTTCCCCATCTCTAACGGGACGAGACAAGGGTGCCCACTGTCTCCTCTTATTTTCACTCTGATCATGGAGCCCTTAGCGGAAGCTATCCGAATAAACCCAGATATTAAAGGAGTGGAAGTGGCGGGTGTAACTCAAAAGACCGCTCTATTTGCAGACGATCTGACTATTTTCCTAGGAGATCCAACGAGATCTCTTCCTTCCCTCTTCTCTCTGCTGGAGAGCTTTGGTGGTATTAGCTTCTATAAACCTAACATAAATAAAACGGATGCCTATGTTATAAATATAGCCGATAACGAACTTGCAAAATTAAAGCTGAAGTATCCATTTAATTGGTCAAAACATAAGATCAAACACTTAGGTGTCTATCTGTCCAGCAATATATCCACTGTTATAGTAGCTAACTTTTACCCACTCCTATGCCAATTTCAAAATTGTGCGTTAAAATGGAATGTCCCTTGTATTTCTTGGCTAGGCAGGATCGCCGCGTTCAAGATGGTCCTTCTTCCCAAGCTTACTTACCTATTTCGCGCCCTTCCCATTCCTATCCCCAAATCCCTTATTGGTAAATTTCAAGCTACGTGTAATAGATTTGTTTGGAGAGGCAAGCATCCCAGGGTGGCCACAAGAATATTGCAGCAACCACTTTTGAGTGGAGGCGCAGGCGCCCCCAACATAATCTTCTATCATGAGGCCGCTAGATTGGCTCATATTCTTGCCTGGAATGTTAAAGCTTCCCAGAGCAAATGGAAAATCCTGGAACAGGCAACTTTGCCTGACCCCCTCCTCCTTGCGGATCTTATATGGTTACCAAAACACACTAGGGCCTATTATAAGATTAATAATCCAATTATCTTACATGCACTCCGCTTCTGGGATAAGACCCACTCCTTACCACAGATAGCTCCACATCCGTCACCAATCCATTCCTTCTCAGGTCTACTAATGGCTCTCTGAGACTCTCACCCTTCCTTATGGGAAGACCACGGCATAATACATATTGCTGACTTATTCCCCGAAGGTCGTATGATATCGTTAGCCCAATTCAGCTCTACCTACAATCCCCCTCCCCACCTACGTTTTGAATTCTGGCGAGTGCGCAGCCTCCTGAAATCATGGGGTTTTTTGAATTCCCCTCCAAGAGAACTTACCGCTTGGGAGAAGAGATGGCTGGCAGGTTTTAAAGTCCCACACGCACTTGCAACCTCATATAAAGACCTACTGAATCCTCCAATTTTTAATAAATCAGCTTACATCATTGCATGGGAAAGATCCCTCAACTTCTGTGCTGGACAGGACGAGTGGTCCAAGGCTGTTTCGCTTACCAGACAGGCCTTGCATTGTATAACTTTGTTAGAACTATATATTAAAAACATAATTTATGCTTACCTGATAAATTTATTTCTCTTGTAGTGTAGTCAGTCCACGGGTCATCCATTACTTATGGAATATATCTCTTCCTAACAGGAAGCTGCAAGAGGATCACCCAAGCAGAGCTGCTATATAGCTCCTCCCCTCTACGTCATACCCAGTCATTCGACCGAAACCAAACGAGAAAGGAGAAACTATAGGGTGCAGTGGTGACTGGAGTTTAATTTAAAAATTTCGACCTGCCGTAAACAACAGGGCGGGCCGTGGACTGACTACACTACAGGAGAAAGGAATTTATCAGGTAAGCATAAATTATGTTTTCTCCTGTTAAGTGTAGTCAGTCCACGGGTCATCCATTACTTATGGGATACCAATACCAAAGCTAAAAGTACACGGATGACGGGAGGGAAAGGCAGGATCTTTACACGGAAGGAACCACTGCCTGTAGAACCTTTCTCCCAAAAACAGCCTCCGAAGAAGCAAAAGTGTCAAATTTGTAAAATTTTGAAAAAGTGTGAAGTGAAGACCAAGTTGCAGCCTTGCAAATCTGTTCAACAGAGGCCTCATTCTTAAAGGCCCAAGTGGAAGCCACAGCTCTAGTAGAATGAGCTGTAATCCTTTCAGGAGGCTGCTGTCCAGCAGTCTCATATGCTAAACGTATTATGCTACGAAGCCAAAAAGAGAGAGAGGTAGCCAAAGCTTTTTGACCTCTCCTCTGTCCAGAATAAACGACAAACAGGGAAGAAGTTTGACGAAAATCCTTAGTTGCCTGCAAATAAAATTTCAGGGCACGGACGACGTCCAGATTGTGCAGAAGTCGTTCCTTCTTTGAAGAAGGGTTAGGGCACAATGATGGAACAACAATCTCTTGATTGATATTCCTGTTAGTGACTACCTTAGGTAAGAACCCAGGTTTAGTACGCAGAACTACCTTGTCTGAATGAAAAATCAGATAAGGAGAATCACAATGTAAGGCCGATAACTCAGAGACTCTTCGAGCCGAGGAAATAGCCATTAAAAACAGAACTTTCCAAGATAACAGCTTGATATCAATGGAATGAAGGGGTTCAAACGGAACACCTTGCAGAACGTTAAGAACTAAGTTTAAGCTCCACGGCGGAGCAACAGTCTTAAACACAGGTTTAATCCTAGCCAAAGCCTGACAAAAAGCCTGAACGTCTGGAACTTCTGACAGACGTTTGTGTAAAAGGATAGACAGAGCTGAGATCTGTCCCTTTAACGAACTAGCAGATAAACCCTTTTCTAAACCTTCTTGTAGAAAAGACAATATCCTAGGAATCCTAACCTTACTCCATGAGTAACTCTTGGATTCGCACCAATATAAGTATTTACGCCATATTTTATGGTAAATTTTCCTGGTAACAGGTTTCCTAGCCTGTATCAAGGTATCAATCACTGACTCAGAGAATCCCCGCTTTGATAGAATCAAGCGTTCAATCTCCATGCAGTCAGCCTCAGAGAAATTAGATTTGGATGTTTGAAAGGACCCTGAATCAGAAGGTCCTGTCTCAGAGGCAGAGACCATGGTGGACAGGACGACATGTCCACTAGATCTGCATACCAGGTCCTGCGTGGCCACGCAGGCGCTATTAGAATCATCGATGCTCTCTCCTGTTTGATCCTTGCAATCAATCGAGGAAGCATCGGGAAGGGTGGAAACACATAAGCCATGTTGAAAACCCAAGGTGCTGTCAGAGCATCTATCAGTACCGCTCCCGGGTCCCTGGACCTGGATCCGTAACAAGGAAGCTTGGAGTTCTGGCGAGACGCCATGAGATCCAGATCTGGTTTGCCCCAATGATGAAGCAGTTGGGCAAAGACCTCCGGATGAAGTTCCCACTCCCCTGGATGAAAAGTCTGGCGACTTAGGAAATCCGCCTCCCAGTTCTCCAAGCCTGGGATGTGGATCGCTGACAGGTGGCAAGAGTGAGACTCTGCCCAGCGAATTATCTTTGAGACTTCCATCATCGCTAGGGAACTCCTTGTCCCTCCCTGATGGTTGATGTAAGCCACAGTCGTGATGTTGTCCGACTGAAACCTGATGAACCTCAGAGTTGCTAACTGAGGCCAAGCCAGAAGAGCATTTAAAACCGCTCTTAATTCCAGAATGTTTATTGGAAGGAGTCTCTCCTCCTGAGTCCATGATCCCTGAGCCTTCAGGGAATTCCAGACAGCGCCCCAACCTAGCAGGCTGGCGTCTGTTGTTACAATCGTCCAATCTGGCCTGCTGAAGGGCATCCCCCTGGACAGATGTGGCCGAGAAAGCCACCATAGAAGAGAATCTCTGGTCTCTTGATCCAGATTTAGCATAGGGGACAAATCTGAGTAATCCTCATTCCACTGACTTAGCATGCACAATTGCAGCGGTCTGAGATGCAGGCGTGCAAAAGGTACTATGTCCATTGCCGCTACCATTAAGCCGATTACCTCCATGCATTGAGCCACTGACGGGTGTTGAATGGAATGAAGGACACGGCAAGCATTTAGAAGTTTTGATAACCTGTCCTCTGTCAGGTAAATTTTCATTTCTACAGAATCTATAAGAGTCCCCAAGAAGGGAACTCTTGTGAGTGGCAATAGAGAACTCTTTTCTACGTTCATCTTCCACCCATGCAACCTTAGAAATGCCAGAACTAACTCTGTATGAGACTTGGCAGTTTGGAAACTTGACGCTTGTATCAGAATGTCGTCTAGGTACGGAGCTACCGCTATTCCTCGCGGTCTTAGTACCGCCAGAAGAGAGCCCAGAACCTTTGTAAAGATTATTGGAGCTGTAGCTAACCCGAAGGGAAGAGCTACAAACTGGTAATGCCTGTTTAGGAAGGCAAACCTTAGATACCGGTAATGATCCTTGTGAATCGGTATGTGAAGGTAGGCATCCTTAAATCCACTGTGGTCATGTACTGACCCTTTTGGATCATAGGTAAGATGGTCCGAATAGTTTCCATTTTGAACGATGGAACTCTTAGGAATTTGTTTAGGATCTTTAAGTCCAAGATTGGTCTGAAGGTTCCCTCTTTTTGGGAACCACAGATTTGAGTAAAACCCTTGTCCGTGTTCCGACCGCGGAACTGGGTGGATCACTCCCATTAGTAAAAGGTCTTGTACACAGCGTAGAAACGCCTCTTTCTTTATCTGGTTTGTTGACAACCTTGAAAAATGAAATCTCCCTTTTGGAGGAGAAGCTTTGAAGTCCAGAAGATATCCCTGAGATATGATCTCTAACGCCCAGGGATCCTGGACATCTCTTGCCCAAGCCTGGGCGAAGAGAGAAAGTCTGCCCCCCACTAGATCCGTTTCCGGATCGGGGGCCCTCACTTCATGCTGTCTTAGGGGCAGCAGCAGGTTTTCTGGCCTGCTTGCCCTTGTTCCAGGACTGGTTAGGTTTCCAGCCCTGTCTGTAGCGAGAAACAGTTCCTTCCTGTTTTGGAGCGGAGGAAGTTGATGCTGCTCCTGCCTTGAAGTTACGAAAGGCACGAAAATTAGACTGTTTGGCCCTTGGTTTGGCCCTGTCTTGAGGTAGGGCATGGCCCTTACCTCCAGTAATGTCAGCGATAATTTCTTTCAAACCGGGCCCGAATAATGTCTGCCCTTTGAAAGGGATGTTAAGCAATTTAGATTTAGAAGTCACATCGGCTGACCAGGATTTAAACCACAGCGCTCTACGTGCTTGAATGGCGAATCCGGAGTTCTTAGCCGTAAGTTTAGTTAAGTGTACTACGGCATCAGAAATAAATGAATTAGCTAGCTTAAGGACTTTAAGCTTGTCTAAAATCTCATCCAATGGAGCTGTGCTAAGGGTCTCTTCCAGAGACTCAAACCAGAATGCCGCCGCAGCCGTGACAGGCGCAATGCATGCAAGGGGTTGTAATATAAAACCTTGCTGAACAAACATTTTCTTAAGGTAACCCTCTAACTTTTCATCCATTGGATCTGAAAAAGCACAGCTATCCTCCACCGGGATAGTGGTGCGCTTAGCCAGAGTAGAAACTGCTCCCTCCACCTTAGGGATCGTCTGCCATAAGTCCCGTGTGGTGGCGTCTATTGGAAACATTTTTCTAAATATAGGAGGGGGTGAAAAAGGCACACCGGGTCTATCCCACTCCTTGTTAACAATTTCTGTAAGCCTTTTAGGTACAGGAAAACCGTCAGTACACGCCGGTACCGCAAAATATTTATCCAGCCTACATATTTTCTCTGGAATTGCAACCGTGTTACAATCATTCAGAGCCGCTAATACCTCCCCTAGTAATACACTGAGTTTCTCAAGCTTAAATTTAAAATTTGAAATGTCTGAGTCCAGTTTACTTGGATCAGATCCGTCACCCACAGAATGAAGCTCTCCGTCCTCATGTTCTGCAAATTGTGACGCAGTATCAGACATGGCTCTATTATTATCAGCACACTCTGTTCTAACCCCAGAGTGATCGCGTTTACCCCTAAATTCTGGCAATTTAGATAGTACTTCAGTCATAACATTAGCCATGTCTTGCAAAGTGATTTGTATGGGCCGCCCTGATGTACTTGGCGCCACAATATCACGCACCTCCTGAGCGGGAGGCGAAGGTACTGACACGTGAGGAGAGTTAGTCGGCATAACTTCCCCCTCGTTGTCTGGTGAAATTTTCTTTACATGTACAGATTGGCTTTTATTTAAAGTAGTATCAATGCAATTAGTACACAAATTTCTATTGGGCTCCACATTGGCCTTTAAACATATTGAACAAAGAGATTCATCTGTGTCAGACATGTTTAAACAGACTAGCAATGAGACTAGCAAGCTTGGAAAATACTTTTCAAATAAATTTACAAGCAATATAAAAAACGCTACTGTGCCTTTAAGAAGCACAAAAAACTGTCACAGTTGAAATAACAATGAACTAAATTAGTTATAGCAACCAAATTTTCACAGTAAATGCATTAAGTTAGCAAAGGATTGCACCCACCAGCAAATGGATGATTAACCCCTTAGTACTCGAAAACGGATAACAATTTAATATTAACGTTTTTATCACAGTCAAAACACACTCTCACAGGTCTGCTGTGAGTGATTACCTCCCTCAAAACTAGTTTTGGAGACCCCTGGGCTCTGTAGAGACGTCCTGGATCATGGAGGAAGAAATAGGAAGACTGACTAAATTTTTACTGCGCAATAAAGCGCTAAAATAGGCCCCTCCCACTCATATTACAACAGTGGGGAAGCTCAGTAAACTGATTTTATTCAGAAACAAACGACAGCCATGTGGTAAAAAACATGCCCATAAAGTTTTATCACCAAGTACCTCAGAAAAAAACGATTAACATGCCAGTAAACGTTTTAAAAATAAAATTATGAAATGTTATTAATAAGCCTGCTGCTAGTCGCTTTCACTGCAGTGGAGGCTCAAATATTACTTAAATATATACAGTATTTTCTTAGTGAAATTCCATTCCCCAGAAATACCTCAGTGTATACATACATACATATCAGCCTGATACCAGTCGCTACTACTGCATTTAAGGCTGCACTTACATTACATCGGTATTAGCAGTATTTTCTCAGTAAATTCCATTCCTTAGAAAATAATATACTGCAACATACCTCCTTGCAGGTGAGCCCTGCCTGCTATCCCCTGTTCTGAAGTTACCTCACTCCTCAGAATGGCCGAGAACAGCAAGTGGATCTTAGTTACGACCGCTAAGATCATACACAAACTCAGGTAGATTCTTCTTCTAATGCTGCCTGAGAAGAAACAACACACTCCGGTGCCGTTTAAAATAACAAACTTTTGATTGAAGAAATAAAAACTAAGTTTAACAACCACAGTCCTCTCACACGTCCTATCTATTAGTTAGGTGCAAGAGAATGACTGGGTATGACGTAGAGGGGAGGAGCTATATAGCAGCTCTGCTTGGGTGATCCTCTTGCACTTCCTGTTAGGGAGGAGATATAATCCCATAAGTAATGGATGACCCGTGGACTGACTACACTTAACAGGAGAAATTATGTCTTCTCTTGTTAAGTGTAGTCAGTCCACGGGTCATCCATTACTTATGGAATACCAATACCAAAGCTAAAGTACACGGATGAAGAGAGGGACAAGGCAGGAACATTAAACAGAAGGAACCACTGCCTGTAGTACCTTTCTCCCAAAAATAGCCTCCGAAGAAGCAAAAGTGTCAAATTTGTAAAATTTTGAAAAAGTGTGAAGTGAAGACCAAGTTGCAGCCTTGCAAATCTGTTCAACAGAGGCCTCATTTTTAAAGGTCCAGGTGGAAGCCACAGCTCTAGTAGAATGAGCTGTAATCCTTTCAGGAGGCTGCTGTCCAGCAGTCTCATAGGCTAAACGTATTATGCTACGAAGCCAAAAAGAGAGAGAGGTAGCCGAAGCCTTTTGACCTCTTCTCTGTCCAGAGTAAACGACAAACAGGGAAGAAGTTTGATGAAAATCTTTAGTTGCCTGCAAATAGAACTTCAGGGCACGGACTACGTCCAGATTATGTAAAAGTCGTTCCTTCTTTGAAGAAGGGTTAGGACACAGTGATGGAACAACAATCTCTTGATTGATATTCCTGTTAGTAACTACCTTAGGTAAGAACCCAGGTTTAGTACGCAGAACTACCTTGTCTGAATGAAAAATCAGATAAGGAGAATCACAATGTAAGGCAGATAACTCAGAGACTCTTCGAGCCAAGGAAATAGCCATCAAAAACAGAACCTTCCAGGATAACAGCTTGATATCAATGGAATGAAGGGGTTCAAATGGAACACCTTGAAGAACGTTAAGAACTAAGTTTAAGCTCCACGGCGGAGCAACAGTCTTAAACACAGGCTTAATCCTAGCTAAAGCTTGACAAAAAGCCTGAACGTCTGGAACTTCAGCCAGACGTTTGTGTAGAAGAATAGACAGAGCAGAAATCTGTCCCTTTAACGAACTAGCAGATAAGCCCTTTTCTAAACCCTCTTGTAGAAAGGACAATATCCTAGGAATCCTAACCTTACTCCATGAGTAACTCTTGGATTCGCACCAATATAAATATTTACGCCATATCTTATGGTAAATTTTTCTGGTAACAGGCTTCCTAGCCTGTATTAAGGTATCAATAACCGACTCCGAGAAGCCACGCTTTGATAGAATCAAGCGTTCAATCTCCATGCAGTCAGCTTCAGAGAAATTAGATTTGGATGGTTGAAAGGACCCTGAATTAGAAGGTCCCGTCTCAGAGGCAGAGACCACGGTGGACAGGACGACATGTCCACTAGGTCTGCATACCAGGTCCTGCGTGGCCACGCAGGCGCTATCAGAATCACCGAAGCTCTCTCCTGTTTGATCTTGGCAATCAAACGAGGAAGCATCGGGAATGGTGGAAACACATAAGCCATGTTGAAGACCCAAGGGGCTGTCAGAGCATCTATCAGCACCGCTCCCGGGTCCCTGGACCTGGATCCGTAACAAGGAAGCTTGGCGTTCTTGCGAGACGCCATGAGATCCAGATCTGGTTTGCCCCAACGATGAATCAGTTGAGCAAAGACCTCCGGATGAAGTTCCCACTCCCCTGGATGAAAAGTCTGGCGACTTAGAAAATCCGCCTCCCAGTTCTCCACGCCTGGGATGTGGATCGCTGACAGATGGCAAGAGTGAGACTCTGCCCAGCGAATTATCTTTGAGACTTCCAACATCGCTAGGGAACTTCTGGTTCCCCCTTGATGGTTGATGTAAGCCACAGTCGTGATGTTGTCCGACTGAAATCTGATGAACCTCAGAGTTGCTAACTGAGGCCAAGCTAGGAGAGCATTGAATATTGCTCTTAATTCCAGAATATTTATTGGGAGGAGTTTCTCCTCCTGAGTCCATAGTCCCTGAGCCTTCAGGGAGTTCCAAACAGCGCCCCAGCCTAGAAGGCTGGCGTCTGTTGTTACAATCGTCCAATCTGGCCTGCGAAAGGTCATCCCTTTGGACAGATGTGGCCGAGAAAGCCACCATAGAAGAGAATCTCTGGTCTCTTGATCCAGATTTAGCAGGGGGGACAAATCTGAGAAATCCCCGTTCCACTGACTTAGCATGCACAATTGCAGCGGTCTGAGATGCAGGCACGCGAATGGTACTATGTCCATTGCCGCTACCATCAAGCCGATTACTTCCATGCACTGAGCTACTGACGGGTGTGGAATGGAATGAAGGACACGGCAAGCATTTAGAAGTTTTGATAACCTGGCCAGGTAAATTTTCATCTCTACAGAATCTATAAGAGTCCCTAGAAAGGGAACCCTTGTAAGTGGTGATAGAGAACTCTTTTCCACGTTCACCTTCCACCCATGCGACCTCAGAAATGCCAGAACTATCTCTGTATGAGACTTGGCAGTTTGAAAACTTGACGCTTGTATCAGAATGTCGTCTAGGTACGGAGTCACCGCAATGCCTCGCTGTCTTAGTACCGCCAGAAGTGAGCCCAGAACTTTTGTAAAGATTCTTGGAGCCGTAGCTAATCCGAAGGGAAGAGCTACAAACTGGTAATGCCTGTCTAGGAAAGCAAATCTTAGATACCGATAATGATCCTTGTGAATCGGTATGTGAAGGTAGGCATCCTTTAAGTCCACTGTGGTCATGTACGGACCCTCTTGGATCATGGAAAGGATGGTTCGAATAGTTTCCATTTTGAATGATGGAACTCTTAGGAATTTGTTTAGGATTTTTAAGTCCAAGATTGGTCTGAAGGTTCCCTCTTTCTTGGGAACCACAAATAGATTTGAATAGAATCCTTGCCCGTGTTCCGTCCGCGGAACTGGGTGGATCACCCCCAATAGTAAGAGGTCTTGTACACAGCGTAGAAACGCCTCTTTCTTTATTTGGTTTGCTGATAACCTTGAAAGATGAAATCTCCCTCGTGGAGGAGAAGTTTTGAAGTCCAGGAGATATCCCTGAGATATGATCTCCAACGCCCAGGGATCCTGGACATCTCTTGCCCAAGCCTGGGCGAAGAGAGAAAGTCTGCCCCCCACTAGATCCGTTTCCGGATAGGGGGCCCTCTCTTCATGCTGTCTTAGGGGCAGCAGCAGGTTTTCTGGCCTGCTTGCCCTTGTTCTAGGACTGGTTAGTTTTCCAGCCTTGTCTGTAAGGAGCAACAGCTCCTTCCTGTTTTGGAGCGGAGGAAGTTGATGCTGCTCCTGCCTTGAGGTTACGAAAGGCACGAAAATTAGACTGTTTAGCCTTTGATTTGGCCCTGTCCTGAGGTAGAGCATGGCCCTTACCTCCCGTAATGTCAGCGATAATTTCTTTCAAGCCGGGCCCGAATAAGGTCTGCCCTTTGAAAGGAATATTAAGCAATTTAGATTTAGAAGTCACGTCAGCTGACCAGGATTTAAGCCATAGCGCTCTGCGCGCTTGGATGGCGAATCCGGAGTTCTTAGCCGTAAGTTTGGTTAAATGTACGACGGCATCAGAAACAAATGCATTAGCTAGCTTAAGTGCTTTAAGCTTGTTCATAATTTCATCCAATGGAGCTGTGCGAATGGCCTCTTCCAGAGACTCAAACCAGAATGCCGCCGCAGCAGTGACAGGCGCAATGCATGCAAGGGGCTGTAAGATAAAACCTTGTTTAACAAACATTTTCTTAAGGTAACCCTCTAATTTCTTATCCATTGGATCTGAAAAGGCACAACTATCCTCCACCGGGATAGTGGTACGCTTAGCTAAAGTAGAAACTGCTCCCTCCACCTTAGGGACCGTCTGCCATAAGTCTCGTGTGGTGGCATCTATAGGAAACATTTTCCTAAATATGGGAGGAGGGGAAAAAGGCACACCAGGTCTATCCCACTCCTTGCTAATAATCTCTGTAAGCCTTTTAGGTATAGGAAACACGTCAGTACACACCGGTACCGCATAGTATCTATCCAACCTACATAATTTTTCTGGAATTGCAACCGTGTTACAATCATTCAGAGCCGCTAATACCTCCCCTAGCAATATGCGGAGGTTCTCAAGCTTAAATTTAAAATTAGAAATCTCTGAATCCAGTCTCCCTGGATCAGATCCGTCACCCACAGAATGAAGCTCTCCGTCTTCACGTTCTGCAAACTGTGACGCAGTATCTGACATGGCTCTCACCTCATCCGCGCGCTCTGTCCTTAACCCAGAGCTATCGCGCTTGCCTCTTAATTCTGGCAATTTAGATAATACTTCTGTCATAACAGTAGCCATGTCTTGCAAAGTGATTTGTAAGGGCCTCCCTGATGTACTTGGCGCCACAAAATCACGCACCTCCTGAGCGGGAGGCGAAGGTACTGACACGTGAGGAGAGTTAGTCGGCATAACTTCCCCCTCGTTGTCTGGTGATAATTTCTTTACATGTAAAGATTGACTTTTATTTAAAGTAACATCAATGCAAATAGTACACAAATTTCTATTGGGTTCCACATTGGCTTTTAAACATAGTGAACAAAAAGATTCATCTGTGTCAGACATGTTTAAACAGACTAGCAATGAGACTAGCAAGCTTGGAAATACTTTTCTAAATAAATTTACAAGCAATATAAAAAACGCTACTGTGCCTTTAAGAAGCACAAAAAACTGTCACAGTTGAAATAACAATGAACCAAAATAGTTATAGCAACCAATTTTTCACAGTAAATGTATTAAGTTAGCAAAGGATTGCACCCACCAGCAAATGGATGATTAACCCCTTAATACCCAAAAACGGATAACAATTTAATAATTAACGTTTTTATCACAGTCAAAACACACTGTCACAGGTCTGCTGTGACTGATTACCTCCCTCAAAATGAATTTTGAAGACCCCTGAGCTCTCTAGAGACGATCTGGATCATAGAGGATGAAGTAGACAGATTGTGACTGAATTTTTACTGCGCAAAAAAGCGCTAAAATAGGCCCCTCCCACTCATATTACAACAGTGGGGAAGCTCAGATAACTGTTTCTATGCAGAAAACAAGATGGCCATGTGGTAAAAATCATGCCCCAATAAGTTTTATCACAAAGTACCTCACAAAAAACGATTAACATGCCAGTAAACGTTTTAAACATACATTTTAAAAGTTATGAAGTGTTATTAATAAGCCTGCTACCAGTCGCTTTTACTGCAGTTAAGGCTCATACATTACTTCAGTATTAACAGTATTTTCAGAGTCAATTCCATTCCTTAGAAAAATACATTCAGTGTACACACACTCATCAGCCTAATACCAGTCGCTACCACTCCATTTAAGGCTGAACTTACATTACATTGGTATCAGCAGTAATTTCTCAGTCAATTCCATTGCTTAGAAAAATAATTTACTGCACATACCTCGTTTGCAGGGGGGCCCTGCATGCTATTCCCCTTTTCTGAAGTTACCTCACTCCTCAGAATGTGCGAGAACAGCCAGTGGATCTTAGTTACGTCTGCTAAGATCATAGAAAACGCAGGCAGATTCTTCTTCTAATGCTGCCTGAGAACAAACAGCACACTCCGGTGCCATTTAAAATAACAAACTTTTGATTGAAGAAATAAACTAAGTTAAAAAACACCACAGACCTCTCACAGCGACCTATCTTTAGTTAGGCTGCAAGAGAATGACTGAATATGACATGTGAGGGGAGGAGCTATATAGCAGCTCTGCTTGGGTGATCCTCTTGCAGCTTCCTGTTAGGAAGAGATATATTCCATAAGTAATGGATGACCCGTGGACTGACTACACTTAACAAGAGAAATATGTCTTCAATGGCACCTTACACCCCTCAGACTCTTCAAAATCTCCCCGGTTAATTCCCCCCTATGCTGGAGAGAATGTGGCTCTGTTGGTACGCCCTCCCACATCTGGTGGGAGTGCCCTGCGTTAAAACCCTTCTGGCTTGAGATTATATGCAGATTAAAGCTCTTAGACCCTTCTTTGGAGACCATCCCACAGACCCTATTATTTCATTTAAATATTAAAACAACAACAAAGGCCGGAGATCTCCTTAGCGTCTATATTCTGATGGCAGCAAAGCTGTCAATAGCCAGATTATGGAGGCAGAAGCCTCCACCAGGGTGGAGCGAAGTCATTAAGATTATGACGTATCTTGAGACTATGGAACTCCCGATTTTCACCCAGAATAACAAAGCCCCATTACACTTGCAAATATGGGACCAATGGAGACCCCTCAGATAATAGTACGTTCCCTTAGTTTCCCACCCCTTTACCAGCCCCAAACAATATCATAAAAAGTACCATTCCAGCCCCTTCATAACCTCACCGCTCTCTTCCCTCTTCCCCCCTCCCCCCCCCCCCCCCCACCGTTTCCCCCCTTTTTTTTTTCTTTTTTTTTCTTCTTTCCTTTCCCCGCCTTATTCTATAGTATCTGACCAGCACGTTTTGCTTTCTAAATCCATCTATTCTCCCGTTTCATGATGGATATGTTTAGCCCATATTTCCCAGCATTGAAAAATTTCTGTTTTCTATAAGGTATTCTAATAAAACCCACATTTTTTTCCACAGCTTACAAAAATGGACTGAGTGCTTTGTTCTCTGAACTTCAATTTCAACATCCTTTGTTTTCACACATGTTGTAAGATTCACCCTGTAAGGCAAAAATGCCAATCAACCTTTTACTTTGTATTGTGTGCGCTTGTTTGTACTCTTGTGTCCATCATTCAATAAAAATTATTATTAAAAAAAAAAAAAAAAAATACTCCCACTTCCCGCATCCCCCAGTCATTCTGCCAAGGAACAGTAGAAGAAATATCAGGGTGAAAAGGTGCCAAAAGAATACAACTAAGACGCCCCACATAAAAAACGGGTGGGGGGCTGTGGACTCTTTCCCACAGAAGAAAATGAAATTATCAGGTAAGCATAATTTGTTTTTCTTCCTAATGGGAAAGAGTCCACAGCCACATTCATTACTTTTGGGAAAACCATACCCAAGCTTAAGAGGACACTGAATGCCAATAGGCAGCCCATTCTGAGAGCACCAAGTCTGAAACCACTACCCAACAAAAAACCTGCTTCGTCCGAAGCCGAGAAAACTTTAAAAAGGAAAGGCCCCAAGGACACTGACCAGCAGATAGTCCAGAAGCCTAGCTAGAGACCGCAAAATCGGACTCAACTGAGCCAACAGTCCTCCAGGAGACATTGTCGCCCAACAGTCAGTCCCTCACCGCTCACCCCTCACTAAAGAGGGGAACACTAGCCTAAACTCCCCAAGGGATAGGGCAAGGAAGAACCGAAGGGAAACCGAAAGGTCACAACAAAATCCATAAAACGAAAAACCCTGAGTCAAGAACACGCAGCCATCATCAGGATGGCACAGAAGAATACTTTCTGAGAAGTGAAAAGGGGCCAGCAAGAGAACAGATTGCAAAAGAAAACTAACAGACAGAGGGCACACTCTAGGCAATCGAAGCCGCCAGACCAACACAAAGGGGAAGCACATAACCTCAACGAGGCCCACTGCACCCCCAAGAGAGAGAGAGGTTACACCCAGAACCCGAAGGTGTATGGTAACCCTGGACCTTCTGCTTGCAAGCCCAGGGAGGTAGCTACTATGCCAACCTAGATCCTGAAGATGACAACACATCTCAGAACCCACTCCTAGCCGGGCCAGCCCAAGCATTGGCAGGTCTGAAACGGGAGAACCCCAACACCAGCTCAAAAACGAGCGGAAGAATGGCCACAGCCATCCTAACAGAGCACAGGTGCCATCCCGACTCCTTAGAAACAGACAAGGCCGTAGATCCAAAGGAATCAAACAAAAGGTCCACCATAGTCTCGACACGGAGCCAGCAAGACTCCAGATGGAACGTAACAACCCAGAGAAAAACACCCCTCTCTGAAAGGTTAACTCTCAGTTCCAATCTCCTGAATCCAAGAGAATCCTTAGATAGTGCTGAGTGTTATTATACTGATGCAGATATCACTGACCCTATAAACAGTCCTCCTCTGGCTATACCCATGTGCCAGTGTCACTACTGTGTCTTTTATAGTGCTTGGTGTTATTATACTGATGCAGATACCACTGACCCATATAACCAGCCCTTGTCTGGCTATACCCATGTGCCAGTGTCACTACTGTGTCTTTGTATAGTGCTGGGTGTTATTATACTGATGTAGATACCCCTTATCGTATAATCAGCCCTCCTCTGGCTATACCCATGTGCTAGTGACATTACTGTGTCATTATATAATGCTGGGTGTTATTATACTGATGCCGATACCACTGATCCTATAACCAGCCCTCCTCTAGCTATACCCATGTGCCAGTGTCACTACTGTGTCATTATATAGTGCTGAGTGTTATTATACTGATGCAGACCCCACTGACCCTATAACCAGCCCTCCTCTGGCTATACCCATGTGCCAGTGTCACTCCTGTGTCATTATATAGTGCTGAGTGTTGTTATACTGATGCAGACCCCACTGACCCTATAACCAGCCCTCCTCTGGCTATACCCATGTGCCAGTGTCACTACTGTGTCATTCTATAGTGCTGGGTTTTATTATACTGATGCAGATACCAATGATTCTATAACCAGCCCTCCTCTGGCTATACACATTTGCCAGTGTCACTACTGTGTCATTCTATAGTGCTGAGTTTTATTATACTGATGCAGATACCACTGACCCATATAACCAGCCCTTGTCTGGCTATACCCATGTGCCAGTGTCACTACTGTGTCTTTGTATAGAGATGGTTATTATACTGATGCAGATACCACTGACCCTATAACCAGCCCTTGTCTGGATATATGCATTTGCTAGTGTCACTACTGTGTCTTTGTATAGAGCTGGGTGAAATTATATAGATGCAGATACACATCCAGTATTTCATCAGGCTTTATTTATTCCATAACTTATCACCCAATATTGCAATATTTTTTTTTATTCCTATTATTTAATCAGAAAGAAAAGATATACTAAAGGTTGTGGCGGACACTGCAAGGGCTAGTCACGGACACCAATGTCCGTGTACAGACACCTTGCCTATCCCTGAATCCCCCTAAGAAATTAGCTTGCTAACACACATCCAATGTGCAATAGCTGCAGCAGAGACACTGCAAACCCATTCGCCTGCACAGCAGTGAATCCATAAGGTTACCACAGCAAGCTGACCAAGGGAAACCGACCATAAAGGCGTAAGTCCAGCCCAATGAGCATCAGCACTCAGACAACCAGGCCAACCGTGCCCAGGTCATGTAGTACAAGTAAAAGGACATAGCCCAAGTTCCCAGGAACTGGGGAACCCCGAACCAGCCTTAGAGCCAAAAAGTCCGGCAACAACTCCACAAAGGAAAACACTGAGCGAAGCCTCAGCAACCGGAGACACCAGGGATAAAACAGAACCGAGTCCCAAATTGTTTAAACTAACAATATCCCAGAACTTGACACCCCGACTGATATAAAAAAATCAGACCACAGGGAGATATCAATGCAATATCCAGATCAACACGGATAACAAGTTAACTCGCAAGCCCCGACCCAAGGAAGAGACCACCCGTTGCCAAAAGTCCAATGCTCCAAAGGAGCTAAGGCGTTAAAAGTCGTACAACAACACCAGAGCCTATAGACTCTCAAACAGCCGTAGGACAACAAGCAAGGGGATACTCCTGGAATGGAAGGCAAAGAATGACTGGGGGATGAGTGAGGAGTATTTAAGCCTTTGGCTGGGGTGTCTTTGCCTCCTCCTGGTGGCCAGGTTCTTATTTCCCAAAAGTAATGAATGTGGCTGTGGACTCTTTCCCATTAGGAAGAAAAATCTGCATATTTGCATCACAGATGAACGAATTAGCTACCCTCAGGGCCTTAATTATTTCCTGTATCTCACTGAGGGAAGTCTAAACCTCGATCATCTCTTGACAGAAAGTCACACTAATAGGTAGCGGCTCCCGCCACCGTAGCGACCACCGCTGCCGGCTGAAATATGAACCCTGTGTGCTGAAACATCTTTCTTGACAGGGACTCTAATTACTTATCCATGGGTTCCTTAAACGACGAACTATCCTAGAGTGGGATAGTGGTGCGCTTAGCGAGCGTGGAGATAGCACCATACACCTTAGGGACAGATCCCCACAGTTCTAACTGAGAATCAGGAACAATTAAACGAAGAAGGGGAGAAAGATAAACCAAGTCTCTCCCATTCATTCTTTATAATATTCGCCATCTTTATGGGAAGCAGAGTACTCTGGGGCACTACCCTGTCCTCATAGACCTTATCAAGCTTAGGCATAGAAGGTTGCTACGGCAACTTCGGTTCCGGAGCCTCTAGAGGAGCCAACACCTCCTTTAATAAAAAGCGTAAGTGCTACATCCCAAACCTAAAGTCTGGTTCCTCTGCAGTCGGAAGTTTAGAGGCCACAGATTCCGACCCAGAGAAAGAGTCCTCCAAAGTATCGGAGTCCTCTGCATCGGCGGATAATCTAGTCTCAGATACATCCAACGGAGTAGATGAACGGAGATGACCCCTGGGAAGGAAGGCAATGTTTAACCTTTCGCTTGCGCTAAGCAGTGCGAGGTAAAGCACTGAAGGCCGCAGACACCGCCATTTGCAACTGATCAGCAAAATCTGGCAGCCACAGGGCCCCTCCCGCAGGAGGATTAGTAGTGCATGGGGGAGCTGCATGTGTAATCGGAGATGATTGTAGGAGACGGAGACCCCTCAGAGGTGGACGGCTCAGTGGTACTAAACACCTTGTTCTTTTTAGATAAATTATGCTTACCTGACAATTTTCTTTTCTTCAGATGGAAAGAGTCCACAGCCGCATTCATTACTTTTGGGAATTCAGAACCTGGCCACCAGGAGGAGGCAAAGACACCCAAGCCAAAGGCTTAAATACTCCCCCCACTCCTCTCACCCCCCAGTCATTCTGCCAAGGAACAGTAGAAGAAATATCAGGGTGAAAAGGTGCCAGAAGAACAAAAATTACGGCCGCCCCACATAAAAACACAGGTGGGGAGCTGTGGACTCTTTCCATCTGAAGAAAAGAAAATTATCAGGTAAGCATAATTTATGGTTTTCCTCATATATGTAAAGAGTCCACAGCTGCATTCATTACTTTTGGGAAAACAATACCCAAGCAATAGAGGACACAATGCAAAAACGGGAGGGTACCAGATGCGGCCCATTCTGAGGGCACAAGGCCTGAAAACCCCTACCCAACAAAATCCTGCTTTGTCCAAAGCGAAGAACAACTTTGAAAAAAGGCCCAAGGACACTGACCCGCAGATAGTCCACAAGCCTTGCTAGAGACCGCAGGAACTAGACTCGACTGAGTCAACAGCCTCCAAGAGACACGTTGCCCAGCAGTCGGTCTCCAAACACACCCCTTACTAAAGAAAGGGAACAAACTAGCGTATTCTTTCACAAAGAAGAAAAGACACAGCGAAAACAAGATTGTACTTGTAAAGCGCGGCTAATCCCCCTTAAAGGACTCAAGGTGCTGCTAATTTTATCAACCTCGAAAGGAGGAAAGGCTGAGTAGACCTCCCCGGGGATCGAACTTGCAACCCTCGGTTTGCTACTGTGCATTAGTATTCCAGAAAAAACCCTAAAAGGGGCACAAACACAGAGCAAAAAACCTGAGAAACCGGGTCAGGCTAACAGAGACCCACTAGTCTCATAGAAACAAGGGGAGGCAACGCCCAGACCCCAGAATACAGAAACCATGTGATAAGGCCTGGAGTCTGAAACAGAGAGAGGATCTTCTCCTACCACAGTGCAACTGCACTCTAGAAAGCAACTGAAGATGAAGGTCCCCAAACCACAAAAAGGTAGCTCAGAATACCGAAATATTCAGAATGAAACCTCGTGCAGCGAGCTCAAATAGGTCTGACAAACAACACCTGAAGCAAAAAACATAATTTATGCTTACCTGATAAATTTATTTCTCTTGTGGTGTATCCAGTCCACGGATCATCCATTACTTGTGGGATATTCTCCTTCCCAACAGGAAGTTGCAAGAGGATCACCCACAGCAAAGCTGCTATATAGCTCCTCCCCTAACTGCCATATCCAGTCATTCGACCGAAACTAGCCGAGAAAGGAGAAACCATAGGGTGCAGTGGTGACTGTAGTTTAAAATTTAGACCTGCCTTAAAAGGACAGGGCGGGCCGTGGAATGGATACACCACAAGAGAAATAAATTTATCAGGTAAGCATAAATTATGTTTTCTCTTGTTAGGTGTATCCAGTCCACGGATCATCCATTACTTGTGGGATACCAATACCAAAGCTAAAGTACACAGATGAAGGGAGGGACAAGGCAGGTACTTAAACGGAAGGGACCACTGCCTGTAGAACCTTTCTCCCAAAAAAAGCCTCCGAAGAGGCAAAAGTATCAAATTTGTAAAATTTTGAAAAGGTATGAAGCGAAGACCAAGTCGCCGTTTTGCAAATCTGTTTAACAGAAGCCTCATTTTTAAAGGCCCAGGTGGAAGCCACAGCTCTAGTAGAATGAGCTGTAATCCTTTCAGGAGGCTGCTGTCCAGCAGTCTCATAGGCTAAGCGTATTACGCTCCGAAGCCAAAAAGAAAGAGAGGTTGCCGAAGCCTTTTGAACTCTCCTCTGTCCAGAGTAAACAACAAACAGGGAAGATGTTTGACGAAAATCTTTAGTCGCTTGTAAGTAAAACTTTAAAGCACGGACTACGTCCAAATTATGTAAAAGACGTTCCTTCTTTGAAGAAGGATTAGGACACAATGATGGAACAACAATCTCTTGATTGATATTCTTGTTGGAAACTACCTTAGGTAAAAACCCAGGTTTTGTATGCAGAACTACTTTATCTGTATGGAAGATCAGATAAGGAGAATCACATTGTAAAGCTGATAACTCAGAGACTCTACGAGCCGAGGAAATAGCCATCAAAAACAGAACTTTCCAAGATAAAAGTTTGATATCAATGGAATGAAGGGGTTCAAACGGAACTCCTTGAAGAACCTTAAGAACCAAGTTTAAGCTCCATGGAGGAGCAACAGGTTTAAACACAGGCTTAATTTTAACCAAAGCCTGACAAAATGCCTTGACGTCTGGAACCTCTGCCAGACGCTTGTGCAAAAGGATAGACAGAGCAGAAATCTGTCCCTTTAAAGAACTAGCTGATAATCCTTTATCCAAACCCTCTTGGAGAAAGGACAATATCCTAGGAATCCTAACCTTACTCCATGAGTAATTCTTGGATTCACACCAATGAAGATATTTGCGCCATATCTTATGGTAGATTTTCCTGGTTACAGGCTTTCGTGCCTGTATTAAGGTATCAATGACTGACTCGGAGAAGCCACGCCTTGATAAAATCAAGCGTTCAATCTCCAGACAGTCAGTCTCAGAGAAATTAGATTTGGATGATTGAAAGGACCTTGTAGTAGAAGGTCTTGTCTCAGAGGCAGAGGCCAAGGTGGAAAGGATGACATGTCCACCAGGTCTGCATACCAGGTCCTGCGTGGCCACGCAGGCGCGATCAAGATCACCAATGCTCTCTCCTGTTTGATTTTGGCAATCAGTCGAGGGAGCAGAGGAAACGGTGGAAACACATAAGCCAGGTTGAAGAACCACAGTGCTGCTAGAGCATCTATCAGCGTCGCTTCTGGGTCCCTGGACCTGGATCCGTAACAAGGAAGCTTGGCGTTCTGGCGAGATGCCATGAGATCCAATTCTGGTGTGCCCCAACGATGAACCAATTGAGCAAACACCTCCGGATGGAGTTCCCACTCCCCCAGATGAAAAGTCTGACGACTTAGAAAATCCGCCTCCCAGTTCTCTACACCTGGGATATGGATCGCTGATAGATGGCAAGAGTGAGTCTCTGCCCAGCGAATTATCTTGGAGACTTCTAACATCGCAAGGGAGCTCCTGGTCCCCCCTTGATGGTTGATGTAAGCCACAGTCGTGATGTTGTCCGACTGAAATCTGATGAACCTCAGGGTTGCTAACTGAGGCCAAGCTAGAAGAGCATTGAATATTGCTCTTAACTCCAGAATATTTATTGGGAGGAGTTTCTCCTCCTGAGTCCACGATCCCTGAGCTTTCAGGGAATTCCAGACTGCACCCCTAGAAGGCTGGCATCTGTTGTTACAATTGTCCAATCTGGCCTGCGAAAGGTCATACCTTTGGACAGATGGACCCGAGATAGCCACCAGAGAAGAGAATCTCTGGTCTCTTGATCCAGATTTAGCAGAGGGGACAAATCTGTGCAATCCCCATTCCACTGACTGAGCATGCATAATTGCAGCGGTGCTGCAAATGGCACTATGTCCATCGCCGCTACCATTAAGCCGATCACTTCCATGCACTGAGCCACCGAAGGGCGCAGAATGTAGTGAAGAACACGGCAGGAATTTAGAAGCTTTGATAACCTGGACTCCGTCAGGTAAATTTTAATTTCTACAGAATCTATCAGAGTTCCTAGGAAGGAAACTCTTGTGAGGGGTGATAGAGAACTCTTTCCCTCGTTCACTTTCAACCCATGCGACCTCAGAAATGCCAACACTATGTCCGTATGAGATTTGGCAATTTGGAAGTTTGACGCCTGTATCAGGATGTCGTCTAGATAAGGGGCCACTGATATGCCCTGTGGTTTTAGGACCGCCAGAAGAGACCCCAGAACCTTTGTAAAAATTCTTGGGACTGTAGCTAACCCGAAGGGAAGAGCCACAAACTGGTAATGCCTGTCTAGAAAGGCAAACCTTAGGAACCGATGATGATCTTTGTGAATTGGTATGTGAAGGTAAGCATCCTTCAAATCCACTGTGGTCATGTACTGACCCTCCTGGATCATAGGTAGGATTGTCCGAATAGTTTCCATTTTGAACGATGGAACTCTGAGGAATTTGTTTAAGATCTTTAGATCCAAAATTGGTCTGAAGGTTCCCTCTTTTTTGGGAACCACAAACAGATTTGAATAAAATCCCTGTCCTTGTTAAATCTGTGGAACTGGATGGATCACTCCCATTATTAGGAGGTCTTGCACACAGCGTAAGAATGCCTCTTTATCTGGTTTACAGATAATCTCGAAAGGTGAAATCTCCCTTGTGTGGGGGAAGCTTTGAAGTCCAGAAGATATCCCTGAGATATGATCTCCAACGCCCAGGGATCCTGAACATCTCTTGCCCACGCCTGGGCGAAGAGAGAAAGTCTGCCCCCTACTAGATCCGTTGCCGGATAGGGCGCCGTTCCTTCATGCTGTCTTAGAGGCAGCAGCAGGCTTTCTGGCCTGCTTGCCTTTGCTCCAGGCCTGGTTAGATTTCCAGGCCGGCTAGGATTGCGCAAAAGTTCCCTCTTGTTTTGTAGCAGAGGAAGTTGATGCTGCACCTGCCTTGAAGTTTCGAAAGGCACGAAAATTAGACTGTTTGGCCCTTGATTTGGCCCTGTCCTGAGGAAGGGTATGACCCTTACCTCTAGTAATGTCAGCAATAATTTCCCTCAAACCAGGCCCGAATAGGGTCTGCCCCTTGAAGGGAATGTTAAGTAATTTAGACTTTGAAGTCACGTAAGCTGACCAAGATTTAAGCCATAGCGCCCTACGCGCCTGGATGGCGAATCCAGAATTCTTAGCCGTTAGTTTAGTCAAATGAACAATGGCATCAGAAACAAAAGAATTAGCTAGCTTAAGTGTTCTAAGCTTGTCAAGTATTTCAGTCAATGGAGTAGCTGTCTGAAAGGCCTCTTCCAGAGACTCAAACCAGAACGCTGCAGCAGCAGTGACAGGAGCAATGCATGCAAGGGGCTGCAGGATAAAACCTTGTTGAATAAACATTTTCTTAAGGTAACCTTCTAATTTTTCATCCATTGGATCTGAAAAAGCACAACTGTCCTCGACAGGGATAGTGGTACGCTTTGCTAAAGTAGAAACTGCTCCCTCCACCTTAGGGACCGTCTGCCATAAGTCCCGTGTGCTGGCGTCTATTGGAAACATTTTTCTAAAAATAGGAGGGGGGGGAAACGGCACACCGGGTCTGTCCCACTCCTTCGTAATAATTTTGGAAAAACGTCAGTACACACCGGCACCGCGTAGTATTTATCCAGTCTACACAATTTCTCTGGCACTGCAATTGTGTCACAGTCATTCAGAGCAGCTAAAACCTCTCCAAGCAACACCCGGAGGTTCTCAAGCTTAAATTTAAAAGTAGACATATCTGAATCAGGTTTCCCCGAGTCAGAGACGTCACCCACAGACTGAAGCTCTTCCTCAGCTTCTGCATATTGTGACGCAGTATCAGACATGGGCCTTAAAACATCTGCGCGCTCTGTATTACGTCTAACCCCAGAGCTATCGCACTTTCCTCTGAATTCAGGCAGTCTGGCTAATACCGCTGACAGGGTATTATCCATGATTGCCGCCATGTCCTGCAAAGTAATCGCTATGGGCGTCTGATGTACTTGGCGCCATTTTAGCGTGAGTCCCTTGAGCGGGAGTCAAAGGGTCCGACACATGGGGAGAGTTAGTCGGCATAACTTCCCCCTCGTCAGAACCCTCTGGTGATAATTCTTTTAAAGATAACAGCTGATCTTTATTGTTTAAAGTGAAATCAATACATTTAGTACACATTCTCCTATGGGGTTCCACCATGGCTTTTAAACATAATGAACAAGGAGTTTCCTCTATGTCAGACATGTTTATACAGACTAGCAATGAGACTAGCAAGCTTGGAAAACACTTTAAATCAAGTTAGCAAGCAATATAAAAAAAACGTTACTGTGCCTTTAAGAGAAACCAATTTTGCCAAAATTTGAAATAACAGTGAAAAAAGGCAGTTAAACTAACGAAATTTTTACAGTGTATGTAACAAGTTAGCAGAGCATTGCACCCACTTGCAAATGGATGATTAACCCCTTAATACAAAAAACAGATTAACAAAACGAAAAAACATAATTTATGCTTACCTGATAAATTCCTTTCTTCTGTAGTGTGATCAGTCCACGGGTCATCATTACTTGTGGGATATTAACTGCTCCCCTACAGGAAGTGCAAGAGGATTCACCCAGCAGAATTGCTATATAGCTCCTCCCCTCTACGTCACCTCCAGTCATTCGACCAAGGACCAACGAGAAAGGAGAAGCCAAGGGTGTAGTGGTGACTGGAGTATAATTTAAAAAATATTTACCTGCCTTAAAAAACAGGGCGGGCCGTGGACTGATCACACTACAGAAGAAAGGAATTTATCAGGTAAGCATAAATTATGTTTTCTTCTGTTAAGTGTGATCAGTCCACGGGTCATCATTACTTGTGGGATACCAATACCAAAGCAAAAGTACACGGATGACGGGAGGGATAGGCAGGCTCTTTATACAGAAGGAACCACTGCCTGAAGAACCTTTCTCCCAAAAATAGCCTCCGAGGAAGCAAAAGTGTCAAATTTGTAAAATTTGGTTAAAGTATGAAGCGAAGACCAAGTTGCAGCCTTGCAAATCTGTTCAACAGAGGCCTCATTCTTAAAGGCCCAAGTGGAAGCCACAGCTCTAGTGGAATGAGCTGTAATTCTTTCAGGAGGCTGCTGTCCAGCAGTCTCATAAGCTAAACGAATTATGCTACGAAGCCAAAAAGAGAGAGAGGTAGCAGAAGCTTTTTGACCTCTCCTCTGACCAGAGTAAACGACAAACAGGGAAGACGTTTGTCGAAAATCTTTAGTTGCCTGTAAATAAAATTTAAGGGCACGAACTACATCCAGATTGTGCAAAAGACGTTCCTTCCTCGAAGAAGGATTTGGGCACAAGGATGGAACAACAATCTCCTGATTGATATTCCTGTTAGTGACTACCTTAGGTAAGAACCCAGGCTTAGTACGCAGAACTACCTTATCCGAGTGAAAAATCAAATAAGGAGAATCACAATGTAAGGCTGATAACTCAGAGACTCTTCGAGCCGAGGAAATAGCCATTAAAAATAGAACTTTCCAAGATAACAACTTTATATCAATGGAATGAAGGGGTTCAAACGGAACACCCTGTAAAACGTTAAGAACAAGGTTTAAACTCCATGGTGGAGCCACAGCTTTAAACACAGGTTTAATCCTGGCCAAAGCCTGACAAAAAGCCTGAACGTCTGGAACTTCTGACAGACGCTTGTGTAACAGAATGGACAGAGCTGAGATCTGTCCCTTTAAGGAACTAGCGGATAACCCCTTTTCTAAACCTTCTTGTAGAAAAGACAATATCCTAGGAATCCTAACCTTACTCCAAGAGTAACCTTTGGATTCGCACCAATATAGGTATTTACGCCATATTTTATGGTAAATCTTTCTGGTGACAGGCTTCCTAGCCTGTATTAAGGTATCAATAACTGACTCAGAAAAACCACGCTTTGATAAGATCAAGCGTTCAATTTCCAAGCAGTCAGCTTCAGAGAAGTTAGATTTTGATGTTTGAAAGGACCCTGAATCAGAAGGTCCTGTTTCAGAGGTAACGACCAAGGTGGACAGAATGACATGTCCACCAGATCTGTATACCAAGTCCTGCGTGGCCATGCAGGCGCTATTAGAATCACTGATGCTTTCTCCTGTTTGATTCTGGCAATCAATCGAGGAAGCATCGGGAAAGGTGGAAACACATAAGCCATCCTGAAGGTCCATGGTGCTGTCAAGGCATCTATCAGGACCGCTCCCGGATCCCTGGATCTGGACCCGTAGCGCGGAAGCTTGGCGTTCTGTCGAGACGCCATGAGATCTATCTCTGGTTTGCCCCAACGTGGAAGTATTTGGGCAAAGACCTCTGGATGAAGTTCCCACTCCCCCGGATGAAAAGTCTAACGACTTAAGAAATCCGCCTCCCAGTTCTCCACTCCCGGGATGTGGATTGCAGACAGGTGGCAAGAGTGAGACTCTGCCCAGCGAATTATCTTCGATACTTCCATCATTGCTAGGGAGCTTCTTGTCCCTCCCTGATGGTTGATATAAGCTACAGTCGTGATGTTGTCCGACTGGAACCTGATGAACCCCCGAGTTGCTAACTGGGGCCAAGCCAGAAGAGCATTGAGGACTGCTCTCAATTCCAGAATGTTTATTGGAAGAAGACTCTCCTCCTGATTCCATAGTCCCTGAGCCTTCAGAGAATTCCAGACAGCGCCCCAACCTAGTAGGCTGGCGTCTGTTGTTACAATTGACCAGTCTGGCCTGCTGAATGGCATTCCCCTGGACAGATGTGGCCGATAAAGCCACCATAGAAGAGAATTTCTGGACTCTTGAATGGAATGAAGGACACGGCATGCATTTTGAAGTTTTGTTAAACTGTCCTCTGTCAGGTAAATCTTCATTTCTACAGAATCTATCAGAGTCCCCAGGAAGGGAACTCTTGTGAGTGGAAAGAGAGAACTTTTCTCTTCGTTCACTTTCCATCCATGCGACCTTAGAAATGCCAGTACTATCTCTGTATGAGATTTGGCAGTTTGAAAGCTTGAAGCTTGTATCAGTATGTCGTCTAAGTACGGAGCAACTGAAATTCCTCGCGGTCTTAGTACCGCCAGAAGAGTGCCCAGAACCTTTGTGAAGATTCTTGGAGCCGTAGCCAGTCCGAATGGAAGAGCTACAAACTGGTAATGCCTGTCTAAAAAGGCAAACCTTAGATACCGGTAATGACTTCTGTGAATCGGTATGTGAAGGTAAGCATCCTTTAAATCCACTGTGGTCAAGTACTGACCCTCTTGGATCATGGGCAAAATTGTTCGAATAGTTTCCATCTTGAACGATGGAACTCTTAGGAATTTGTTTAGGATCTTTAAATCCAAGATTGGCCTGAAGGTTCCCTCTTTTTTGGGAACTACAAACAGATTTGAGTAAAACCCTTGTCCTTGTTCCAACCGCGGAACTGGATGGATCACTCCCATTAATAAAAGATCTTGTACGCAGCGTAGAAACGCTTCCTTCTTTGTTAGGTTTGTTGACAACCTTGACAGATGAAATCTCCCTCTTGGGGGAGAGGATTTGAAGTCCAGAAGGTATCCCTGAGATATGATCTCTAACGCCCAGGGATCCTGAACATCTCTTGCCCAAGCCTGGGCGAAGAGGGAAAGTCTGCCCCCCACTAGATCCGGTCCCGGATCGGGGGCCCTCAATTCATGCTGTCTTAGGGGCAGCAGCAGGTTTTCTGGCCTGTTTGCCCCTGTTCCAGGACTGGTTAGGTTTCCAGCCTTGTCTGTAGCGAGCAACAGCTCCTTCCTGTTTTGGTGCAGAGGAAGTTGATGCTGCTCCTGCTTTGAAATTACGAAAGGAACGAAAATTGGACTGTCTAGCCTTGGCTTTGGCCTTGTCCTGAGGCAGGGCATGACCTTTACCTCCTGTAATGTCATCAATAATCTCTTTCAAGCCGGGCCCGAATAAGGTCTGCCCTTTGAAAGGAATATTAAGCAATTTAGATTTAGACGTAACATCAGCTGACCAGGATTTTAGCCACAGAGCTCTGCGTGCCTGAATGGCGAATCCTGAATTTTTAGCCGCAAGTTTAGTTAAATGTACTACGGCATCTGAAATAAATGAATTAGCTAACTTAAGGAATTTAAGTTTGTGTGTGATGTCATCTAGTGTGGATGATTGAAGTGTCTCTTCCAGAGACTCAAACCAAAATGCTGCTGCAGCCGTGACAGGCGCAATACATGCAAGAGGTTGCAATATAAACCCTTGTTGAACAAACATTTTCTTAAGGTAACCCTCTAATTTTTTATCCATTGGATCTGAAAAAGCACAGCTATCCTCCACTGGGATAGTGGTACGCTTAGCTAAAGTAGAAACTGCTCCCTCCACCTTAGGGACCATTTGCCATAAGTCCCGTGTGGCGGCGTCTATTGGAAACATTTTTCTGAATATAGGAGGGGGTGAGAAAGGCACACCGGGTCTATCCCACTCCTTAGTAACAATGTCAGTAAGTCTCTTAGGTATAGGAAAAACAGAATTTATGTTTACCTGATAAATTACTTTCTCCAACGGTGTGTCCGGTCCACGGCGTCATCCTTACTTGTGGGATATTCTCTTCCCCAACAGGAAATGGCAAAGAGCCCAGCAAAGCTGGTCACATGATCCCTCCTAGGCTCCGCCTACCCCAGTCATTCGACCGACGTTAAGGAGGAATATTTGCATAGGAGAAACCATATGGTACCGTGGTGACTGTAGTTAAAGAAAATAAATTATCAGACCTGATTAAAAAAAAAAAACCAGGGCGGGCCGTGGACCGGACACACCGTTGGAGAAAGTAATTTATCAGGTAAACATAAATTCTGTTTTCTCCAACATAGGTGTGTCCGGTCCACGGCGTCATCCTTACTTGTGGGAACCAATACCAAAGCTTTAGGACACGGATGAAGGGAGGGAGCAAATCAGGTCACCTAAATGGAAGGCACCACGGCTTGCAAAACCTTTCTCCCAAAAATAGCCTCAGAAGAAGCAAAAGTATCAAACTTGTAAAATTTGGTAAAAGTGTGCAGTGAAGACCAAGTCGCTGCCCTACATATCTGATCAACAGAAGCCTCGTTCTTGAAGGCCCATGTGGAAGCCACAGCCCTAGTGGAATGAGCTGTGATTCTTTCGGGAGGCTGCCGTCCGGCAGTCTCGTAAGCCAATCTGATGATGCTTTTAATCCAAAAAGAGAGAGAGGTAGAAGTTGCTTTTTGACCTCTCCTTTTACCGGAATAAACAACAAACAAGGAAGATGTTTGTCTAAAATCCTTTGTAGCATCTAAATAGAATTTTAGAGCGCGAACAACATCCAAATTGTGCAACAAACGTTCCTTCTTCGAAACTGGTTTCGGACACAGAGAAGGTACGATAATCTCCTGGTTAATGTTTTTGTTAGAAACAACTTTTGGAAGAAAACCAGGTTTAGTACGTAAAACCACCTTATCTGCATGGAACACCAGATAAGGAGGAGAACACTGCAGAGCAGATAATTCAGAAACTCTTCTAGCAGAAGAAATTGCAACTAAAAACAAAACTTTCCAAGATAATAACTTAATATCAACGGAATGCAAGGGTTCAAACGGAACCCCCTGAAGAACTGAAAGAACTAAATTGAGACTCCAAGGAGGAGTCAAAGGTTTGTAAACAGGCTTAATTCTAACCAGAGCCTGAACAAAGGCTTGAACATCTGGCACAGCGGCCAGCTTTTTGTGAAGTAACACAGACAAGGCAGAAATCTGTCCCTTCAGGGAACTTGCAGATAATCCTTTTTCCAATCCTTCTTGAAGGAAGGATAGAATCCTAGGAATCTTAACCTTGTCCCAAGGGAATCCTTTAGATTCACACCAACAGATATATTTTTTCCAAATTTTGTGGTAAATCTTTCTAGTTACAGGCTTTCTGGCCTGAACAAGAGTATCGATAACAGAATCTGAGAACCCTCGCTTCGATAAGATCAAGCGTTCAATCTCCAAGCAGTCAGCTGGAGTGAAACCAGATTCGGATGTTCGAACGGACCCTGAACAAGAAGGTCTCGTCTCAAAGGTAGCTTCCAAGGTGGAGCCGATGACATATTCACCAGATCTGCATACCAAGTCCTGCGTGGCCACGCAGGAGCTATCAAGATCACCGACGCCCTCTCCTGATTGATCCTGGCTACCAGCCTGGGGATGAGAGGAAACGGCGGGAACACATAAGCTAGTTTGAAGGTCCAAGGTGCTACTAGTGCATCCACTAGAGCCGCCTTGGGATCCCTGGATCTGGACCCGTAGCAAGGAACTTTGAAGTTCTGACGAGAGGCCATCAGATCCATGTCTGGAATGCCCCACAGCTGAGTGACTTGGGCAAAGATTTCCGGATGGAGTTCCCACTCCCCCGGATGCAATGTCTGACGACTCAGAAAATCCGCTTCCCAATTTTCCACTCCTGGGATGTGGATAGCAGACAGGTGGCAGGAGTGAGACTCCGCCCATAGAATGATTTTGGTCACTTCTTCCATCGCTAGGGAACTCCTTGTTCCCCCCTGATGGTTGATGTACGCAACAGTTGTCATGTTGTCTGATTGAAACCGTATGAACTTGGCCCTCGCTAGCTGAGGCCAAGCCTTGAGAGCATTGAATATCGCTCTCAGTTCCAGAATATTTATCGGTAGAAGAGATTCTTCCCGAGACCAAAGACCCTGAGCTTTCAGGGATCCCCAGACCGCGCCCCAGCCCATCAGACTGGCGTCGGTCGTGACAATGACCCACTCTGGTCTGCGGAATGTCATCCCTCGTGACAGGTTGTCCAGGGACAGCCACCAACGGAGTGAGTCTCTGGTCCTCTGATTTACTTGTATCTTCGGAGACAAGTCTGTATAGTCCCCATTCCACTGACTGAGCATGCACAGTTGTAATGGTCTTAGATGAATGCGTGCAAAAGGAACTATGTCCATTGCCGCTACCATCAACCCGATCACTTCCATGCACTGAGCTATGGAAGGAAGAGGAACGGAATGAAGTATCCGACAAGAGTCTAGAAGTTTTGTTTTTCTGGCCTCTGTCAGAAAAATCCTCATTTCTAAGGAGTCTATTATTGTTCCCAAGAAGGGAACCCTTGTTGACGGAGATAGAGAACTCTTTTCCACGTTCACTTTCCATCCGTGAGATCTGAGAAAGGCCAGGACAATGTCCGTGTGAGCCTTTGCTTGAGGAAGGGACGACGCTTGAATCAGAATGTCGTCCAAGTAAGGTACTACAGCAATGCCCCTTGGTCTTAGCACAGCTAGAAGGGACCCTAGTACCTTTGTGAAAATCCTTGGAGCAGTGGCTAATCCGAAAGGAAGCGCCACGAACTGGTAATGTTTGTCCAGGAATGCGAACCTCAGGAACCGATGATGTTCCTTGTGGATAGGAATATGTAGATACGCATCCTTTAAATCCACCGTGGTCATGAATTGACCTTCCTGGATGGAAGGAAGAATAGTTCGAATGGTTTCCATCTTGAACGATGGAACCTTGAGAAACTTGTTTAAGATCTTGAGATCTAAGATTGGTCTGAAAGTTCCCTCTTTTTTGGGAACTATAAACAGATTGGAGTAGAACCCCATCCCTTGTTCTCTTAATGGAACAGGATGAATCACTCCCATTTTTAACAGGTCTTCTACACAATGTAAGAATGCCTGTCTTTTTATGTGGTCTGAAGACAACTGAGACCTGTGGAACCTCCCCCTTGGGGGAAGTCCCTTGAATTCCAGAAGATAACCTTGGGAGACTATTTCTAGCGCCCAAGGATCCAGAACATCTCTTGCCCAAGCCTGAGCGAAGAGAGAGAGTCTGCCCCCCACCAGATCCGGTCCCGGATCGGGGGCCAACATTTCATGCTGTCTTGGTAGCAGTGGCAGGTTTCTTGGCCTGCTTTCCCTTGTTCCAGCCTTGCATTGGTCTCCAAGCTGGCTTGGCTTGAGAAGTATTACCCTCTTGCTTAGAGGACGTAGCACTTTGGGCTGGTCCGTTTCTACGAAAGGGACGAAAATTAGGTTTATTTTTTGCCTTGAAAGGCCGATCCTGAGGAAGGGCGTGGCCCTTACCCCCAGTGATATCAGAGATAATCTCTTTCAAGTCAGGGCCAAACAGCGTTTTCCCCTTGAAAGGAATGTTAAGTAGCTTGTTCTTGGAAGACGCATCAGCCGACCAAGATTTCAACCAAAGCGCTCTGCGCGCCACAATAGCAAACCCAGAATTCTTAGCCGCTAACCTAGCCAATTGCAAAGTGGCGTCTAGGGTGAAAGAATTAGCCAATTTGAGAGCATTGATTCTGTCCATAATCTCCTCATAAGGAGGAGAATCACTATCGACCGCCTTTATCAGCTCATCGAACCAGAAACATGCGGCTGTAGCGACAGGGACAATGCATGAAATTGGTTGTAGAAGGTAACCCTGCTGAACAAACATCTTTTTAAGCAAACCTTCTAATTTTTTATCCATAGGATCTTTGAAAGCACAACTATCCTCTATGGGTATAGTGGTGCGTTTGTTTAAAGTGGAAACCGCTCCCTCGACCTTGAGGACTGTCTGCCATAAGTCCTTTCTGGGGTCGACCATAGGAAACAATTTTTTAAATATGGGGGGAGGGACGAAAGGAATACCGGGCCTTTCCCATTCTTTATTAACAATGTCCGCCACCCGCTTGGGTATAGGAAAAGCTTCTGGGAGCCCCGGCACCTCTAGGAACTTGTCCATTTTACATAGTTTCTCTGGGATGACCAACTTGTCACAATCATCCAGAGTGGATAATACCTCCTTAAGCAGAATGCGGAGATGTTCCAACTTAAATTTAAATGCAATCACATCAGGTTCAGCTTGTTGAGAAATGTTCCCTGAATCAGTAATTTCTCCTTCAGACAAAACCTCCCTGGCCCCATCAGACTGGGTTAGGGGCCCTTCAGAAATATTATTATCAGCGTCGTCATGCTCTTCAGTATCTAAAACAGAGCAGTCGCGCTTACGCTGATAAGTGTTCATTTTGGCTAAAATGTTTTTGACAGAATTATCCATTACAGCCGTTAATTGTTGCATAGTAAGGAGTATTGGCGCGCTAGATGTACTAGGGGCCTCCTGAGTGGGCAAGACTCGTGTAGACGAAGGAGGGAATGATGCAGTACCATGCTTACTCCCCTCACTTGAGGAATCATCTTGGGCATCATTGTCATTGTCACATAAATCACATTTATTTAAATGAGAAGGAACTCTGGCTTCCCCACATTCAGAACACAGTCTATCTGGTAGTTCAGACATGTTAAACAGGCATAAACTTGATAACAAAGTACAAAAAACGTTTTAAAATAAAACCGTTACTGTCACTTTAAATTTTAAACTGAACACACTTTATTACTGCGATTGCGAAAAAACATGAAGGAATTGTTCAAAATTCACCAAATTTTCACCACAGTGTCTTAAAGCCTTAAAAGTATTGCACACCAAATTTGGAAGCTTTAACCCTTAAAATAACGGAACCGGAGCCGTTTTGAACTTTAACCCCTTTACAGTCCCTGGTATCTGCTTTGCTGAGACCCAACCAAGCCCCAAGGGGAATACGATACCAAATGACGCCTTCAGAAAGTCTTTTCTAAGTATCAGAGCTCCTCTCACATGCGACTGCATGCCATGCCTCTCAAAAACAAGTGCGCAACACCGGCGCGAAAATGAGGCTCTGCCTATGCTTTGGGAAAGCCCCTAAAGAATAAGGTGTCTAAAACAGTGCCTGCCGATATTATTATATCAAAATACCCAGATAAAATGATTCCTCAAGGCTAAATATGTGTTAATAATCAATCGATTTAGCCCAGAAAAAGTCTACAGTCTTAATAAGCCCTTTTTGAAGCCCTTATTTACGATCGTAATAAACATGGCTTACCGGATCCCATAGGGAAAATGACAGCTTCCAGCATTACATCGTCTTGTTAGAATGTGTCATACCTCAAGCAGCAAGAGACTGCTCACTGTTCCCCCAACTGAAGTTAATTGCTCTCAACAGTCCTGTGTGGAACAGCCATGGATTTTAGTGACGGTTGCTAAAATCATTTTCCTCATACAAACAGAAATCTTCATCTCTTTTCTGTTTCTGAGTAAATAGTACATACCAGCACTATTTCAAAATAACAAACTCTTGATTGAATAATAAAAACTACAGTTAAACACTAAAAAACTCTAAGCCATCTCCGTGGAGATGTTGCCTGTACAACGGCAAAGAGAATGACTGGGGTAGGCGGAGCCTAGGAGGGATCATGTGACCAGCTTTGCTGGGCTCTTTGCCATTTCCTGTTGGGGAAGAGAATATCCCACAAGTAAGGATGACGCCGTGGACCGGACACACCTATGTTGGAGAAAACGTCAGTACTCGTCGGTACCGCAAAATATTTATCCAACCTACACATTTTTTCTGGGATTGCAACTGTGTTACAATCATTCAGAACCGCTAATACCTCCCCTAGTAACACACGGAGGTTCTCAAGCTTAAATTTAAAATTTGAAATGTCTGAGTCCAGTTTATTTGGATCAGAACCGTCACCCACAGAATGAAGCTCTCCGTCTTCACGTTCTGCAAACTGTGACGCAGTATCAGACATGGCCCTTGCATTATCAGCGCACTCTGTTCTCATCCCAGAGTGATCACGTTTACCTCTTAGTTCTGGTAGTTTAGCCAAAACTTCAGTCATAACAGTAGCCATATCTTGTAATGTGATTTGTAATGGCCGCCCAGATGCACTCGGCGCTACAATATCACGCACCTCCTGAGCGGGAGATGCAGGTACTGACACGTGAGGAGAGTTAGTCGGCATAACTCTCCCCTCGTTGTTTGGTGAAATATGTTCAATTTGTACAGATTGACTATTTTTTAAAGTAGCATCAATACATTTAGTACATAAATTTCTATTGGGCTCCACTTTGGCATTAACACATATAGCACAGAGATATTCCTCTGAATCAGACATGTTTAACACACTAGCAAATAAACAGCAACTTGGAAATACTTTTCAAAGTAATTTACAAATAATATGAAAACGAACTGTGCCTTTAAGAAGCACAGAAAATATTATAACAGATAAAATAATTAAGTTATAGCATCAATCTTTGTCAGAATATACAGTTTTAGCAAAGGATTGTTCCCCTCAGCAAATGATAACTAACCCAGGCAGCAGAAAAAAATACACAAATAAACGTTTTTTATATCACAGTCAATACAATCAGCACAGCTCTGCTGTAATGATTACTTCCCTCAAAAAAGACTCTTGAGATCCCTGAACTCTGTAGAGATGAACCGGATCATACAGGAAGAAAATGAACCTCTGACTGAGTTTTTCTGATGCATAGTAAAAGCGCCAAAAATGGCCCCTCCCCCACACACATAACAGTGAGAGGGATCAGTGAACTGCTCTAATTTAAATCAAAACTATTGCCAAGTGGAAAAAAAGTGCCCAAAACATTTTTTCACCCAGTACCTCAGAGAAAAAAACGTTTTTACATGCCAGCAAAAAAAACGTTTTACCTCAATAATTAATTGTCATTTAAAACCTATTGCAAGTCCCTGCAAAATAGGTTAAGTCTATGTATACAGTTTAAAAGCCAGAGAAGTACCATTTCCCAGAAAACTGAAGTGTAAAATATACATACATGACAGCCTGATATCAGCTACATCTACTGCATTCAAGGCTGAGTTTACATTATAACGGTATGGCAGGATTTTCTCATCAATTCCATGTCAGAAAATAATAAACTGCTACATACCTCTTTGCAGATTAATCTGCCTGCTGTCCCCTGATCTGAAGTTTACCTCTCCTCAGATGGCCGAGAAACAGCAATATGATCTTAACTACTCCGGCTAAAATCATAGAAAAACTCAGGTAGATTCTTCTTCAAATTCTACCAGAGAAGGAATAACACACTCCGGTGCTATTATAAAATAACAAACTTTTGATTGAAGATATAAAAACTAAATATATCACCATAGTCCTCTCACACATCCTATCTAGTCGTTGGGTGCAAGAGAATGACTGGAGGTGACGTAGAGGGGAGGAGCTATATAGCAATTCTGCTGGGTGAATCCTCTTGCACTTCCTGTAGGGGAGCAGTTAATATCCCACAAGTAATGATGACCCGTGGACTGATCACATTTAACAGAAGAAATATGTTTTTTAAACAGTCATAACAACTGCCACAGCTCCTACTTTTGAAGCCTTTTGAGCCCTTCAGAGATGTCCTATAGCAATCCGGGGTACTGCTGAGGGAAGCTGAATGTCACAGTTTGTAATTTTAACTGCACCAACTGTAACTTTTATACTATAACAGTGGAAAGCCTCAGGAAACTGTTTCTAGGCAAAAATAAAGCCAGCCATGTGGAAAAAACTAGGCCCCAATAAGTTTTATCACCAAAGCATATATAAAAACGATTAAACATGCCAGCAAACGTTTTATATTGCACATTAATCAGAGTATATACCTCTGATAGCAAGCCTGATACTAGTCGCTATTAAATCACTGTATTTAGGCTTTAACTTACATTAATCCGGTATCAGCAGCATTTTCTAGCAAATTCCATCCCTAGAAAAACTTAACTGCACATACCTTATTGTAGGATACCCTGCACGCCATTCTCCCTCTGAAGTTACCTCACTCCTCAGACATATGTGAGAACGGCAGTGGATCTTAGTTACTTCTGCTAAGATCATAGAAAAACGCAGGCAGATTCTTCTTCTAAATGCTGCCTGAGATAAAATAGTACACTCCGGTACCATTTAAAAACAATAAACTTTTGATTGAAGAAAAAACTAACTATAATTTTACCACTTTCCTCTTACTACCTCCAGCTATGTTGAGAGCTTGCAAGAGAATGACTGGATATGGCAGTTAGGGGAGGAGCTATATAGCAGCTTTGCTGTGGGTGATCCTCTTGCAACTTCCTGTTGGGAAGGAGAATATCCCACAAGTAATGGATGATCCGTGGACTGGATACACCTAACAAGATAAACACTGTACGCTGCAGTCATCTAAAAATGACTCTGAGACTTAAATACTTGCAGGGCAAGTAGAAAGCAGATGAAGATAGGATCCTTCAGCTTGTTAAGTATCCACTAACCAGCGGATAACGTCGCAGGGTATCTAAGAGCCGCCAGTCCTTCCCACAAACCTTGATGAAGAAAGGAGAAACCTTAAGAAGGCTTACCGTACCTCGAATGCTCCGAGGATGAAAAAGCAGAGCAACAGATCTCAGATCCTGCTCCAACACTGGACCAGCCCAAGCGACAGACATGTCCAATAGACGGGGGGAAGAAAGACCACAACTACAAGCCCCCAGGGAATGGAAAGAAAAAATGGGGGACTCACCCACCCCAACAGAGCTCAGGTGCCAACCCAATCCGATCCACCAAAATAAGGCACTCCCAAGGAGAACCCCGTAGGACCTGGAACATAGAAATGTGCAATAGATCCGTAGGAAGATCTGTCACAACTCTCTTGGAAATTGATCTCTCTACGTAGAGACTGTCTAACAGGTGGAACAGAGCAGCAGATGGGAAGGGAAGAGAACACCCTTGGCCGGAGGGCAACACCCCCCCAACAAGGTGCTAGGCCGTGACAAAGTCACGCAATTTCTCTAGAGCCCAAAGGCCCCAAGGGCAACACAAGGGAAATGAGAACAAGAACTGAGTCACCCAAAAGAGATTAGTAGAAAAGAAAGGCTAGTCTCCATAATCCTTACAGATTAACGTTCCAGAGGACCACACCCAATGGAGAAGAATGCAAAGCATCCCAAACCCAGGGAGAAAAAAACATCCCCTAGCACCTCCTATCGCCCCTGATATGGAGACGACTAACTCCCTAAGGAAGACAGAGCCTCATGGCCTTCACTTCCTAATTAAGTGGCCAAAGCCGCCAGAAAAAACGGACAAAGTCCAGAAAGTCTCAACCGAAGGAAGAGAACCTCTAAAAGGAAGTAGTCATAAAAGGACACTTCCAAAGAGACCATGAAAAGCAAAAAGCATCAGAACGGCGGTATGAAAGACCTAACTCCTCCAAGCCTCCAACCTGCAACGGAAAGGAATACTCTAGCGAAAAAAATCGGAAACGACTGAGCATGTCGCCACGGATCTCAACGGATTCCCATCCCACTAGACTGAAGGCCCCTTAGCAACCATGGACCCTCAAAATCCTTTCAGGATGCTAGTTGCAGCTTGTAAAATAAAACAAGTAAAACAACACAAATTATATTGTGATCACTAGTCGCCCTCACCGGACCAACCGGAAATAAAAAAGCGCCACGTGTCTGAACTAGGCCTCAAAGACAGAAGGATTTGTACCCAGTCAGGACCAGCCTGAAACCAAGGGCCCCAGCACTGTCAAGGCCACATAGAGTCTCAACCACGATGGAGGGATAAAGAACAGTCAGACAGACTTTTGTAAACAGTGCGACCACAAAATCTCGAGTATCAATTCAAGAGAAGAAAGTTCCCGAAGGAAACCGCTCACAACGTGAGCTCTAGATAAAAAGATTAGGCAACCCGTAGGTTATTGCCCAGGAAAAACGGAAAGACCTGCAGGACCAGCCCAACGGGGTCCAAGACTTCCAAGCTCTAAACTGGAAAAGGATACACAAATAACAAAGACTATAAGAAGATTACTGAATCCCCTTATGTCTATGCATGCAAGCCAGTCGAAGAGTGGGATCCTCGAGCAACGCCAAAAACGTGCCTTAGTAGAACATAAAGACGCGCCAGTCTATAACGAAAGGCGCAAAATACCTCCGCAGGGACAAAAGAAAACACAGGCCCCGAAGGTTGACCCTGAGGCCTCAGGAGCAGTCGCTCCCCCAGAGGGCTGAACTGGATCAAGCGATCCCACACCTAACGAGCCCTAGTTAACGGAACACGGACAATATCGTAAGCACACTCCCAGGAGGTGCAGATGCGCCAGCGCATGATTTTCCAATCCCAAGGAACAGAGCACACTAAAACGGCATTCGGAACATAACTGATGGGCATGTATCACCCGGGCTGATTCATATTCTTCGCATAGAGTCTGAATCAGAGACATTTGTCTCCAAAAAATCAGAATCCTCCATACTGGGACACTGAATAAAAAATAGACCAATAAAAAATCTAAACGGCACCTTACACCCCTAATGGCTGGGGCACTCACCACCTCCAGAGAACCAGACACCAGCAGACTAGGATTTCTAAGTCGCCACACGGTCAGAAATGCAGAAATGGAGTCACAAGGTAAACCGTGCAGTCCATGCAAAAGCGCGTCCGACCATAAATGCTGCGTCACTAGGCATAGGCTGTTATGTTCCAAAATAGCCATGAGCCGAAGCAACACTACACCGTAGCAGACAGAATCACATAAACATGATTATAAACCCCCCTGTTCAATAACCCCCCTCAGACGGTATTAACCCTTGATTCCTAGATACAAAAAGGAGCCTCACTGAGGCCCTATACTAAAATTATCCCCGAAAGGTTGTAGCCCCTTTCGGATAAACAGTTGTAATTACGATACATCCATGATGAAAGTAAAATTAAACGATCTTATCAGAGTCTACACCGTAGAACAGGAACACGGCCCTTCAAGTGTGACAGATAGTAGCGTCACTTCTGCCATTGACTTGAGAAAAAAGCAGGCAGCGAAACTCGTCAATGCTGATTGCCTGTGGAGCTGTTAATAGGAGTCGGGATGGTTTCGCAGAAAGACTCTCCCTGCATCTCCGGACTAACTTTCACTCCTGCTCTCATTAAGAGGCTGACAGGACTACTTAAAACTCCAGTCCGATGCTGAAGAGTACTACCCTCCATAAGAGACTATCGAAAACTTCTGACACTTCTCTGCCAACCTCCTGGGACGAAAGGCAAAGAATGCCTGGGGGATGAGGGGAGTAGGAGGAGTATTTAAGCCTTTGGCTGGGGTGTCTTTGCCTCCTCCTGGTGGCCAGGTTCTGAATTCCCAAAAGTAATGAATGCAGCTGTGGACTCTTCCATTTACGAAGAAAATCACTATTTTATCAAGGCATGTGGAACATAGTTGAGCAGGCTAATATACCGTAGCCTCCTTACAATAAACACAGGCATTAGATTTAGGTAGAGAGGTAATACCCTCTAACGCATCAGAGTCCTCCATAGCTTGCGCCTTTAATATGGACTATAGTAAAAAACATAATTTATGTAAGAACTTACCTGATAAATTCATTTCTTTCATATTAGCAAGAGTCCATGAGCTAGTGACGTATGGGATATACATTCCTACCAGGAGGGGCAAAGTTTCCCAAACCTTAAAATGCCTATAAATACACCCCTCACCACACCCACAATTCAGTTTAACGAATAGCCAAGAAGTGGGGTGATAAAAAAGTGCGAAAGCATATAAAATAAGGAATTGGAATAATTGTGCTTTATACAAAAAAATCATAACCACCACAAAAAAGGGTGGGCCTCATGGACTCTTGCTAATATGAAAGAAATGAATTTATCAGGTAAGTTCTTACATAAATTATGTTTTCTTTCATGTAATTAGCAAGAGTCCATGAGCTAGTGACGTATGGGATAATGATTACCCAAGATGTGGATCTTTCCACACAAGAGTCACTAGAGAGGGAGGGATAAAATAAAGACAGCCAATTCCTGCTGAAAATAATCCACACCCAAAATAAAGTTTAATAAAAAACATAAGCAGAAGATTCAGACTGAAACCGCTGCCTGAAGTACTTTTCTACCAAAAATTGCTTCAGAAGAAGAAAATACATCAAAAAGGTAGAATTGAAAAAGTATGCAAAGAGGACCAAGTTGCCGCTTTGCAAATCTGATCAACCGAAGCTTCATTCCTAAACGCCCAGGAAGTAGAAACTGACCTGGTAGAATGAGCTGTAATCCTCTGAGGCGGAGTTTTACCCGACTCAACATAGGCAAGATGAATTAAAGATTTCAACCAAGATGCCAAAGAAATGGTAGAAGCTTTCTGGCCTTTCTAGAACCGGAAAAGATAACAAATAGACTAGAAGTCTTTCGGAAAGACTTAGTAGCTTCAACATAATATTTCAAAGCTCTAACAACATGCAAAGAATGCAATGCTTTCTCCTTAGAATTCTTAAGATTAGGACATAATGAAGGAACCACAATTTCTCTACTAATGTTGTTGGAAATCACAACTTTAGGTAAAAAATTCAAAAGAAGTTCGCAACACCGCCTTATCCTGATGAAAAATCAGAAAAGGAGACTCACAAGAAAAGAGCAGATAATTCAGAAACTCTTCTGGCAGAAGAGATGGCCAAAAGGAACAAAACTTCCCAAGAAAGTAATTTAATGACCAATGAATGCATAGGTTCAAAGGGAGGAGCTTGAAGAGCTCCCAGAACCAAAATCAAACTCCAAGGAGGAGAAATTGACTTAATGACAGGTTTTATACGAACCAAAGCTTGTACAAAACAATGAATATCAGGAAGAATAGCAATCTTTCTGTGAAAAAGAACAGAAAGAGCAGAGATTTGTCCTTTCAAGGAACTTGTAGACAAACCCTTATCTAAACCATCCTGAAGAAACTGAAAAAAATTCTCGGCATTCTAAAAGAATGCCAAGAAAAATGATGAGAAAGACACCAAAAAATATAAGTCTTCCAGACTCTATAATATATCTCTCTAGATACAGATTTACGAGCCTGTAACATAGTATTAATCACAGAGTCAGAGAAATCTCTTTGACCAAGAATCAAGCGTTCAATCTCCATACCTATAAATTTAAGGATTTCAGATCCTGATGGAAAAAAGGACCTTGCGACAGAAAGTCTGGTCTAACGGAAGAGTCCATGGTTGGCAAGAGGCCATCCGGACAAGATCCGCATACCAAACCTGTGAGGCCATGCCGGAGCTACCAGCAGAACAAACGAGCATTCCTTCAGTATCTTGGAGATTACTCTTGGAAGAAGAACTAGAGGCGGAAAGATATAGGCAGGATGATACTTCCAAGGAAGTGAAAATGCATCTACTGCCTCCGCCTGAGGATCCCGGGATCTGGACAGATATCTGGGAAGTTTCTTGTTTAGATGAGACGCCATCAGATCTATTTCTGGAAGTTCCCACATTTGAACAATCTGAAGAAATACCTCTGGGTGAAGAGACCATTCGCCCGGATGGAACATTTGGCGGCTGAGATAATCCGCTTCCCAATTGTCTACACCTGGGATATTACCCGCAGAGATTAGACAGGAGCTGGATTCCGCCCAAACCAAATGAACGATTCTCTCTACAGAAGAGGCCAAAACTGAAGAGCTCTGAAAATTGCACGGAGTTCCAAAATATTGATCGGTAATCTCACCTCCTGAGATTCCCAAACTCCTTGTGCCGTCAGAGATCCCCACACAGCTCCCCAACCTGTGAGACTTGTATCTGTTGAAATTACAGTCCAGGTCGGAAGCACAAAAAGAAGCCCCCTAAATTAAACGATGGTGATCTGTCCACCACGTTAGAGAGTGTCGAACAATCGGTTTTTAAAGATATAAATTGAGATATCTTTGTGTAATCCTTGCACCATTGATTCAGCATACAGAGCTGAAGAGGTCGCATGTGAAAACGAGCAAAGGGGATCGCGTCCGATGCAGCAGTCATAAGACCTAGAATTTCCATGCATAAGGTTACCGAAGGGAATGATTGTAACTGAAGGTTTCGACAAGCTGAAATCAATTTTAGACGTCTTTTGTCTGTTAAAGACAGAGTCATGGACACTGAATCTATCTGGAAACCCAGAAAGGTTACCCTTGACTGAGGAATCAATGAACTTTTTGGTAAATTGATCCTCCAACCATGATCTTGAAGAAACAACACAAATCGATTCGCATGAGATTCTTCGAATGAGAAGACTGAGCAAATACCAAGATAATCGTCCAAATAAGGAAATACCAAAACCCCGTTCTCTGAATACAGAAAGAAGGGCACCGAGAATCTTTGAAAAAAATTCTTGGAACTGAGGCTAGGCCAAACGGTAGAGCCACAAAACTGGTAATGCTTGTCTAAAAAGAGAATCTCAGACACTAAAAATGATCTGGATGAATCGGAATATGCAGATACACATCCTGTAAATCTACTGTAGACATATAATGCCCTTACTAAACAAAAGGCAGAATAGTCCTACAGTAACCATCTTGAATGTTGGCATCCTTACATAACGATTCAATATTGATAGATCCGGAACTGGTCTGAAGGAATTTACCTTCTTTGGTACAATGAAGAGATAAAATAAAACCCTAGTCCCTGTTGCAGAACTGGAACTGGCATAATTACTCCAGCCAACTCCAGATCTGAAACACATTTCAGAAATGCTGAGCCTTGCTGTGTTAACTGGGACACGGGAAAGAAAAAAATCTCTTAGCAGGAGGCCTTAACTTGAAGCCAATTCTGTACCTTTCTGAAACAATGTTCTGAAACCAGAGATTGAGAACGGAATTGATCCAAATTCCTTTGAAGAAAACGTAATCTGCCCCATACCAGCTGAACTGGAAAAAAGGGTCGCACCTTCATGGGTACTTAGGAGCTGACTATAGGTTTCTATAAGGCTTGGATATATTCCAAACTGGAAAAAGTTTCCAAACTGATACCGCTCCTGAGGATGAAGGATCAGGCTTTTGTTCCTTATTATGAAAAAAAGAACGAAAAAATGATTATTACCCTGGACAGAAAGGGAAAACAAAGTTGACTTAGAAGACATAACAGCATTCCAAGTTTAATCCATAAAGCTTTTCTAGCTAAAATAGCTAGAGACATATACCTGACATCAACACTAATGATATCAAAAGATGGTATCACCAATAAAATTATTAGCATGTTATAGAATAATAATAATGCTATAAAATTATGATCTGTTACTTGTTGTGCTAAAACTTCTAACCAAAAAGTTGAAGCTGCAGCAACATCCGGTAAAAATATATAGGAGGTCTAAGAAGATTACCTGAACATAAGTAAACTTTTCTTAGAAAGGATTCAATTTTCTTATCTAAAGGATCCTTAAATTTAGTACTATCTGCCGTAGAAATAGTAGTACATTTAGCAGGAATAGAGACAGCCCCAAACCTTAGGGATTTTGTCCCAAAAAACTCTAATCTGTCAGATGGCACAGGATATAATTGCTTAAACGTTTAGAAGGAGTAAAAGAATTAACCAAATTATTCCATTCCCTGGAAATTACTTCAGAAAAAACATCAGGGAGATTAAACACTTCTGGAATAACTACAGGAGATTTAAAAAACCCTATTTAAACGTTTGGATTCAGTATCAAGAGGACCAGAATCCTCTATATCTAAAGCAATTAATACTTCTTTAAAATAAAGAACGAATAAATTCCATCTTGAACAAATACAAAGATTTATCAGCATCAACCTCTGAGACAGAAACCTCTGAACCAGAAGAACCATTATCAGTATCAGAATGATGATGTTCATTTAAAAATTCATCTGAAAAAAAGAGAAGTTTTAAAGGACTTTTATGTAAACTAGAAGGAGAAATAACAGACATAGCCTTCTAAATGGATTTAAAAAATAAAATCTCTTATGTTTATCAGGAACACTCTGAAATTTAGATGTTGACGGAACAGCAACAGGTAATATAACAGTACTAAAGGAAATTTTATCTGCATTAATAAGTTTGTCATGACATGCAATACAAACAACAGCTGGAGAAACAGATACCAAAAATTTATAGCAGATACACTTAGCTTGGTAGCTCCAGCCCCGGCAGTGATTTTCCTAAAGTATCTTCTGACTCAGTTGCAACGTGGAACATCTTGCAATATGTAATAGAAAAAACAACATATAAAGCAAAATTGAACAAAATCCTTAAATGACAGTTTCAGGAATGGGAAAAAAATGCCAGTGAACAAGCTTCTAGCAACCAGAAGCAATAAATAATGAGACTTAAATAATGTGGAGACAAAAGCGACGCCCATATTATTTTTTTTTAGCGCCAAACAAGACGCCCACATTATTTGGCGCCTAAATGCTTTTGGCGCCAAAAATGACGCCACATCCGGAACGCCGACATTTTTGGCGCAAAATAACGTCAAAAAAATGACGCAACTTCCGGCGACACGTATGACGCCGGAAACGGAAAAGAATTTTTGCGCCAAAAAAATCCGCGCCAAGAATGACGCAATAAAATGAAGCATTTTCAGCCCCCGTGAGCCTAACAGCCCACAGGGAAAAAAGAGTCAAATTTTTGAAGGTAAGAAAAAATGAATAATTCAAATGCATAATCCCAAATATGAAACTGACTGTCTGAAAAATAAGGAAAGTTGAACATTCTGAGTCAAGGCAAATAAATGTTTGAATACATATATTTAGAACTTTATAAACAAAGTGCCCAACCATAGCTTAGAGTGTCACAGAAAATAAGATTTACTTACCCCAGGACACTCATCTACATGTTTGTAGAAAGCCAAACCAGTACTGAAACGAGAATCAGCAGAGGTAATGGTATATATAAGAGTATATCGTCGATCTGAAAAGGGAGGTAAGAGATGAATCTCTACGACCGATAACAGAGAACCTATGAAATAGACCCCGTAGAAGGAGATCACTGCATTCAAATAGGCAATACTCTCCTCACATCCCTCTGACATTCACTGCACGCTGAGAGGAAAACCGGGCTCCAACTTGCTGCGGAGCGCATATCAACGTAGAATCTAGCACAAACTTACTTCACCACCTCCATCGGAGGCAAAGTTTGTAAAACTGAATTGTGGGTGTGGTGAGGGGTGTATTTATAGGCATTTTAAGGTTTGGGAAACTTTGCCCCTCCTGGTAGGAATGTATATCCCATACGTCACTAGCTCATGGACTCTTGCTAATTACATGAAAGAAATAAATGGCACCTTTATACCCCAATGGCCGGGGCACACACCACCTCCTGTGACCTAGGCCCACAGAGAAACCACTTTCGTCTCCTGCAACCGACGGTCAGGAAAAGGAAGAGAATGAGGCCACACCCGGTCACATGAGTGCCAAGCAGGACCGCCACTGCAGCTGAGAAAAAGCGTGTCAAACTAAACAGGCTGCACAGTAATCAAAATGAAGTAAGAATCTGACTGTTCACACATTGCCAGAGCCACATCTCACACGTCGCAGCAAAAAACACAATAAAGCAATCATGTATAAATCCCCCCTGTTCAATAATCACCTTTCCGGAGATATCAACCCTTGATTCCTTTGCAAATAAAAGGAGTCACACTGTGACCCTGTCTTCTTGCGTTATCTTTACAGGTATAAAAAATGAAACAATCTTACCAGAATCTACGCTGTGGAAATGGAACACGGCCTCTCAAGTTTGACAGTGTTGTAGCATTGCTCCCGAAATGGACTTGAGTGATAGAAAGCAGGCAGTGAAACTCGTCAACACAGATTGCTTAAGGAGCTGTTAATACAAGTCTGGATGGTTTCGCAGAAAGACTCTCCCTGCATCTAAGGACCCTAACATTCATCAATGCTCGCACTGAGAGGCTGACAAGACTACTTAAAACTCCAGTCACATTCCGAAGAGTACTACCCTCCTACACCGAATCTTCCGACACTTCTATGCCATCCTCCTGTGACGAAAGGCAAAGAATGACTGGGGGAGGTATTTAAGCCTTTGGCTGGGGTGTCTTTTGTCTCCTCCTGGTGGCCAGGTTCTGTATTTCCCACAAGTAATGAATGAATGAAGCAATGGACTCTCCTCGTATTAAGATGGAAATATAAGTTTTCCAAACTTTGTGAAAGATTTTTCTAGAAACAGGCTTGCGGGCCTGAATCAGTGTTAATCACAGAGTCAGAGAATCCTCTATGACTGAGAACTAAGCGATCAATTTCCATGCCATTAAGTTTAGAGACTTTAGACCTGGATGGAAGAAAGGACCTTGAGAAAGAAGGTCTGGCCTTAGAGGAAGAGGCCACGGCGGGCAACTGGACATTCGGAACAGATCCGCATACCAAACTGTTCCGTTTTGATTTTTTTTAAATCACTCTGGGAAGCAGTACCAGAGTGGAAAATATATAAGCAGGGCACTGCTAGAGCATCCAACACCTCTGCCTGAGGATCCCTGGACCTCGTAAGGTACCTGGGAAGTTTGTTGTTCAAACGAGATGCCCTCAAATCTATTTCTGGTAGGCCCCATAGTTGTACAATCTAATAAAATACATGTTTGTGGAGAGACCACTCCTGGATGTAGAGATTGACATCTGAGGTAATCTGTCTCCCAGTTTACTACACCTGGGATGTGAAATCGCAGAGATGAGGCAGGAATTGGTTTCTCCCAAGAAAGGATTCAAGATACCTCTATCATGGCTAGGCAACTTCAAGTTCCCCCTTGATTATTAACATAGGCCACTGTCGTGACATTGTCTGTGTGAAAACAAAAAAAGACCAACTTAAGGCAAACTTTTGAGGAAAAAATTGTCCCCTTTATGTAGCGATGCAAGGACGTTAAAAACGCTAAGCAGTTAGTGTCAGATTGTGCAAATTTCAAATCCAATTTTATAGTGAAAAAAGGGCACGAATTTGGCACGCGATAGAAAATTATTGCAATAGAAATTATTTGGGAGTGCAAAAAATAACAAGCAAGGGGAATAGTAAGAATCTAGTAAACAGAGGATAAAGTTAACAGCGCCAAATATAACATACAAGCTCACTACTCTTGATTATCTAACAGGATCAGTGGGGGAAGAGATACCTTAATATGTGGAATAGGAGTGGCAGCAGGCTTAAGTATGACATCAGGCATATATAATAAAATCAGTACATTTAATAAAAAGCTTGTTAGCAAACAATAAAAACATACAATAAGAAGAATAAAACAGAAATGTTAGGCAGATCCTATTCAGGATCAGAAATGAATGGGGAAAAAAGGACAATCCCAATGTCAGGATTAAGAACTAAACGAACCAGAGCTGTTCCTGTATATAGAGTCAAAAACAGTCACTTAATAATAGTGGAAGAGGTAGTCCTCCAATTGTTAGGTGTTGTGTAGAGGTGATGATCCAAAAATACAGTGTGTATTTACTTGTGATGTAACGAAAAAACAATAAGAAGAAAGAGACAAAAAACAAAAAGAAAATGTAAAAATGAACGCGTGAAAAAAATGTAATGGATAGCCGAATCAGAAAATATATAAAAAATATATCTGAATTTAAAAAAAAAAAAATATATATATATATATATATATATATATATATCTATATATATATATATATATATATATATATCTATATATATATATATATATATTTGAGGTTTGATGGCTCATAACTCCACTTTGTTTTTAGTAATACCATAAAATTATATATCAATAGAAAGATAATTTAATCAAGAATGTAATGCAACAACGTTTGTTCAATTATCTGTATTCTATGAAAAGTTATAGCCAAATAACCAGAACAAGAAAGCACAACTTGCTTATGTTGATATGAAGTAGCTTTCCTTCATTTGAATGTAGCCAATGAGCATGAGTGTTTAGAGAGCAGGTGTCATGTTTTGGCAATGAGCCAATAAGGTCACAGTTGGATTCAGCTATTGATATCATGTATTGGAGTTGAGAGGAGGACATTTTGTCAGTGTGTTATGTGATTGCTATTAAGTTGTTGTTGTTTTTTTGTGTTCTCTCATTTACTGAGCTTGTAAAACATAATAAAATTAAAGAAATGGCACAAAGAGTTGACTGGTCACCCAGAAAGCGATGTAAAATAGTACTATTAAGTGAACAAGTGTATCCAATCTGAAAGATAAGCGCACAAAGAAGCTTCTCATAGCATAGTCTGTTTATTAAAACAACATATAAAAAAACACTTCCAAAAATAAAAAACCTGAAGGTGGGTACTCACGCAGAAGACCTCAATCGATATGAGGTAAGTGTATCCACCCTATGGGTGTAGTAATCCACAGCAAACCAGGGAGTATTTTGATCAACTGTGTGGTAGCTGGTAGGTATGTATGTTCGTTTGGAACAGTCACTTTCCTCATCAAGTTCACTCTGAAGTCGTCAAGTCACGACAGTATTGCAAAAGGATAAAAGGACAGTACATACACCAGATAGTTGAACCGCTACAAACTTGTTACAAAGTAGCGAGTATAACAAACAAACGCTGCACGCGTGTAGCAAACCGCGTCCTGCGCTGTGGCGTAAAGGTGGGTGTGGCCGAACGTGTTTCACAGAATAGTTCTGCTTAAGTTATGAAGAAATTAGAAGAGATATTAGTGGAAACTTAACCAAAGGTGGCATTTCTATATTTTTGAAGCAGTATAAAGGAAACTCGGTCACTACAAAACCAGACTGGTAAAGGCAGGAAAAGGTGCACAACAGCAAGTGATGATAGAAGAATTGAGAGACTGTGCCTACGTAACAAAAGAAAATCATCTGGGTGTATACAAGATGAAATGGTGCAATGCAACGTGAAGTTGAGTGCAAGGACTGTTCGGCGCAGACTGCAGGAATTTGGTCTAAATGCTAAAATTCCACGAAAAAAGGTTGAAAAGATTAAACTGGGCTAAAACCCATGTTAACTGGACAGCGGAACAATAGGACGGTGTTATTTGGAGTAATTAGACCAAAATCTTCCTGTTTGGTAGTGATGGCATTAAAAATAAAATTTAAAAAAAATAATAATAATAATCGGAGAAGATTTGCATCCTGATTGCATTACATGTACCATGAAACACCCAGTTAGTGTTATGATCTGGGGTTGTATGACATCTAAAGGTGTGGGCAGAATTTGCATGATTAATGGGAATATAAATGCCCAAAAATACATAAATGAAATACTTCCGTACGTGATCTTTTCCAAGATAATCAAGCATTTATATTTCAACAGGATTCGGCTCCATGTCATGTTGCTGCTGTGTGCAAAAAGTGGTTTCAAGATAATCATATTCCACTGCTGGAATGGCGTGGGAATAGCCCAGACCTTAACCCAATCGAAAATCTATAGAGCCGACTAAAGAAACTTGTTAGTCAGAAGCAACCAGGCAATAAAACCCAATTAATAGAAGCAATAATTCAATCTTGGTTTCACATTATAACAGCTGCACAACAAAAAAAAACTTGGTTCACTCCATGGTAAGGCGTTGTAAGGCCGTAATTAACACTGTTACCCAACTATTTATTAACTGACATGTTGAGAATTTTTGTATATATCATTTTTTTTTGCGTTTCACTTTTCTTCTTTATAACTGCTGTATATATATATATATTTATCTAAGTAGAAAAGAAAGTCCGGAGGCGGTATCCAAATATAATTAAAAAGTAAACTTGTATATTTATCTACACATAGATTTATGATAAGACCACAGGATTAATTATATATGAGACTATTTGCATCAGTTCTATTCACTGAAAATTGCAGTCCTCTCTGCCCAAATGGTTTTGGCTAGGTGAGACACGCTTATCCTGATTAAGATAACATTTAAGTTATTTCAAAGAGAAAGCATCTGTCTCATTACCTAAGTCACAGGAATCCGTGAGTTAAGAGGCAATGTCTGGGATTTTTCTTTTAGGCCTAATGAGATTCGCAGAGAAGAGTGTTAGCTGAATAAATTACTAAAGTGTCACCTATGTTTAAATTGTCCCCTGCGGAGTTTCCAATATGCAGCCCCAGACAAATTAGCATTGCAAGTCTCTGTATGACATAAAAAAATGAATCTTGCAAAAGGAATTGTGCCTAATCTTCATGTAAGTGTAAGATACTCAAATGATATATATGTATATATATTCAGACAACATTATATATGAATATAGAAATCTGGGAGATTATCTAGGCCTAGGAAGTTGAAAACCTGAAAGTTAAGATTCCAGCATGTCTTAACCTATGTATTTTTTTTTTTTTTTTTTACACATAGAATGTTTTAAGGATTTAAAATGAACATTTTTAACAACCTTATTTATTTCATTTCAGGCATCTAAGAAGTACATATATAATTGGTATTTTAAATAATATCCTATGTATTTTATACTCGCAAAGAGAGATATACAGATATGAAATATGAATCTGTATGGGATAATAATCCAATGTAGACATAGAAGCCTACTTATCAAAGCGCGCTCACCTGACATCGCCTAACATCGCTGCAGGGAACCTGAATATGTTCTCCATAGTTAACAAAAAAGCTGTCAAAAAGACGCGCACCAAGTACGGGGCGATGAGCAGAGGACTGTTGTTAACTAACAGTCATCGATCTCGCTTCTCTTCGGCTTTTTCACAGCTTTATTTGTATACTGTCACTAAACACCCACACTATACTAAGCTGATTAACCCCTATACCGCTGCTCCCGGACCCCGCCGCCACCTACATTATACTTATTAACCCCTAATCTGCCACCCCCTATACCGCCGCCACCTACATAAAGTCATTAACCCCTATCCTGCTGCTCCCGGAGCCCACCGCAACTAAATAAATGTATTAACCCCTAAACCGCCAGCCCCCCACATTGCCATAAACTAAATTAAACTATTAACCCCTAAAACAACCCGCTAACTTAATATTAACTCATCCCTATCTTATAATAAATTTAAACTTACCTTTAGATTTAAATTAAACTATATTAAACTATTAATTTACCTACCCTATTATAATAAAATTACATTAAACTATATTAAATTAATAATTAATCTAACCTAACTTTTATACTAAAATTACATTAAACTACAAAGTAAATTAACTATATTCTATATTTAAACACATAACCTTACTCAAATAATTTAAATCTACACTAAAAAATTACTAAGTTACCAAAAACTAAAAATTAAGTTACAAAAAATAACAAACACTAAGTTACACAAAAAATAAACACTAAGTTACACAAAATAAAAGAAATTATCAAAGATTTAAACCAATTACACCTAATCTAAGGGCCCTATGAAAATAAAAAAGCCCCCCCAAAATAAAAATAAAAAGCCTAACCTACAATAAACTACAAAAAATACAAATACCCCCCCAACAGTAAAACCCACCACCCACACAACCAACCCCCCAAATAAAAAGCTAACTCAAAAAACCTAAGCTCCCCATTGCCCTGAAAAGGGCATTTGGATGGGCATTGCCCTTAAAAGGGCATTTAGCTCTATTGCAGCCCAAGTCCTAATCTAAAACTAAATCCCACCCAATATACCCTTAAAAATCCTAACACTAACCCCAGAAGATTTACTTACAGTTTTGAAGATCCGACATCCATCCTCCAAGAAGCCGGAAGAAGTCCTCAACGAAGGGGCCAAATGTTTTCAAACCAAGCCCGCTGAAGTCTTCATCCAGACGGCATCTTCTATCTTCATGCATCCGGCGCGGAGCGGCTCCATCTTCAAGACATCCGACGTGGAGCATTCTCTTCTTTCCGACGACTACCTACGAATGAAGTAAATCTTCTGGGGCTAGTGTTAGGATTTTTTAAGGGTTTATTGGGTGGGTTTTACATTAGGACTTGGGCTGCAATAGAGCTAAATGCCCTTTTAAGGGCAATGCCCATCCAAATGCCCTTTTCAGGGCAATGGGGAGCTTAGTTTTTTTGAGTTGGCTTTTTATTTGGGGGGTTGGTTGTGTGGGTGGTGGGTTTTACTCTTGGGGGGGTATTCGTATTTTTTTATTTTTTTTTACAGGTAAAAGAGCTGATTTCTTTGGGGCAATGCCCTGCAAAAGGCCCTTTTATGGGTTATTTGTAGTCTATTGTAGGTTAGGGGTTTTTTTATTTTTTTTGGGGGGGGGCTTTCTTATTTTCATAGGGCCCTTAGATTAGGTGTAATTAGTTTACATCTTTGATAATTTCTTTTTTATTTTTTGTAACTTGGTGTTTATTTTTTTGTAACTTAGTTGTTAGTGTTTGGTAACTTAGTATTTTTTTAGTGTAGATTTAAATTATTTGAGTAGGGTTAGGTGTTTAAAAATAGAATATAGTTAATTTAATTTGTAGATTAATGTAATTTTATTATAATAGTTAGGGTAGGTTAATTATTAGTTTAATATAGTTTAATGTAATTTTAAAAGGTAAGTTTAAATTTTTTATAAGATAGGGATGAGTTAATATTTAATATAAAGTTAGCGGGTTGTTAGGTTTAGGGGTTAATAGGTTAATTTAGTTTATGCAGATGTGGGGGGCTGGCGGTTTTTAGCGGTAAATAACTTTATGTAGGTGGCGGTGGCGGGGCAGCAGATTAGGGGTTAATAAGTATAATGTAGGTGGCGGCGGTGTAGGGGCGGCAGATTAGGGGTTAATAAGTATAATGTAGGTGGCGGTGGCGGCATGGCAGATTAGGGGTTAATAAGTATAATGTAGGTGGTGGCGGTGTCAGGCGGTAGATTAGGGGTTAATAAGTATAATGTAGGTGTAGGGGCAGCAGATTAGGGGTTAATAAATATAATGTAGGTGGTGGCGTGTCGGGGCGGCAGATTAGGGGTTAACAAATATAATGTAGGTGTTGTGGTGTAGGGGCAGCAGATTAGGGGTTTATAAGTATAATGTAGGTAGCGGCGGTGTAGGGGCAGCAGATTAGGGGTTAAGTATAATGTAGGTGGCGGCAGTGCCAGGGCGGCAGATTAGGGGTTAATAAGTATAACGTAGGTGGTGGTGGTGTAGGGGGCGGCAGATTAGGGTTGTTTAGACTCGGGGTACATGTTAGGGTGTTAGGTGTAAACATAACTTTTATTCTCCCATAGGAATCAATGGGATATCGGGCAGCAGCGAACATAAGCTTTAGCTGCTTTCGGACTCCCATTGACTCCTATGGCATCTGCCGCCTCCAGGGAGGCGGATTGAAAACCAGGTATGCTGGGCCAGAATAGTGGCGAGCGTACCTGCTAGTTATTTGTTAACTAGCAAAAGTAGTCAGATAGCGCCGAATTTGCATTCAGAACATCAGTAGTGACGTAAGCATCTGTGTCGGACTGAGACTTGAGGATTGTATGTTACGTCACAGATTTCTACTTTTGACGGTCTGTAGGCTTTGATAAATAAGGGGAATCAAGCTCTCCACCATTACACTGTGGAATTCAAGCGTATTTGCGGTTGACGGCTTGATAAATAGGCCCCATAGTTGTGTGAATATGACCTATATTTGCTGATCTCAAGGTATGTGTGTCATATTGAGATGATATAACTGAGAAAGTAATTATCCATGATTAAGATATTATAATCCCTTTAAATCGTTTCATAGGAAATATGATTTTAAACACATTTTTATATATTATAAGTGGAATATATTCACGTTTGATCTTCAAATGATCAGAAAAGGTGGTACTGTGTGACCCATGTATATTTGAACATATAACTTAAGTACTAAAAAAATATTAAATAAATGTATATAGGAACTGTATTTACTGTTAGCAGTGTTAGGAATAGAAACTACATTCCTGGTTGTCTGCTGCCCCCTAGGGGATTAAAACTGGTATTACAACCAAATGAATTATCTATTAGAATACATGTAAATCCACATAGCCAATCAAATATCTAAGAGCGGACCAGGGACAGCTCCGAGGGCGAATCACAGATCAGTTTCCGAAGGGCGTATCATATCGTTTCACCAATGATTAAGATAATATAAGCTGAATGCAAGAGGAGAAAGAGAGGCTGACTAAACTTTTTGCTAAGGCTGGTGACTGAAAACTTGTGGCTTTGAAATAGTCATTTTTAAGCAAATTGGGCTACTTCTTTTTATCCACATTGCAAATACTCTTATTTTCATATGAGGTGAAACAAAGAATATTGGAAGCTGAATATCGATTTGGTTATTTTTGGTGAAGTATACATGATTGATTATATATATATATATATATATATATATATATATATATATATATATATATATATATATATATATATATATATAATATATTTAAATCAAACTGCAGTTAATAGATTTAAAAGAGCATTTTGTATTTTAATTTGCATTCATAGTCCTGTATAGTGTTAAGTTTGTCTTTTGCATGCTAAGTGATTTATCTTTGTGTATATATATATATATATATATATATATATATATATATAAAGAGAAGGGGTTGTAGGTAGTTGCGCCAAAATTAGAGCAGTAGTAGTTGTACAATGAAATGCTCTATATATATATATACACACACATACATACACACAGGTAGCCCTCAGTTTACTACGGGGGTAGGTTCCAGAAGGAATGGTTGTAAATTGAAACCCAATTTATAATGTAAGTCATTGGGAAGTGAGGGAGATAGGTTCCAGGCCCCTCTCAAAATTGTCATAAGTAACACTTAATACATTATTTTTAAAGCTTTGAAATGAAGACTTTAGATGCTAAACACCATTATAAACCTAATAAAATAATCACACAATACAGACTTCACTTGCATTTTTCTGCAAACAGTTCTTTCTATGCATTCCAATCTGGACTGATTTATAGACAGGAAGATCTAGTTCCTTTGAAATCTGCTCAATAGCTCAGGTCTGGTTAAACTGATTAATTTCAGCTTGCTTGGCTTTGCTGCAACACAAGCGGACAGCTCCACCTACTGGCTATTTTAATAAATGCACTGCTTCCCAATGCTTTTCAATAGCAGTCACATGACGGGGAAAAAAGGTTGTTATTCTGAAACGGTGTAAATTGAACCGTTGTAAAACGAGGGCCACCTGTATATATTTTAGAATAGTCTTAATTGTAGATAACTAACGCCTAGATTTAGAGTTCTGCGGCCAAAGGGGTGCGTTAGCTATGCGTGCTTTTTTTCCCACGCACCTTTTAAATACCGCTGGTATTTAGAGTTCACAGAATGGCTGGGATTTCAGTGCGTTAGGCTCCAAAAAGGGAGCGTAGAGCATAATTTAACGCCACTGCAACTCTAGATACCAGCGGTGCTTACGGACGCGGCCAGCTTAAAAAACGTGCTCGTGCACGATTCCCCCATAGAAAACAATGGGGCCATTTGAGCTGTTCCGATCAGCCAATAGAATGCGAGCTCAATCTGATTGGCTGATCGGATCAGCCAATCGGATTGAACTTGATTCTGATTGGCTGATTCCATCAGCCAATCAGAATTTTCCTACCTTAATTCCGATTGGCTGATCTGATAGAATCCTATCAGCCAATCGGAATTCGAGGGACGCCATCTTGGATGACGTCCCTTAAAGGAACCGTCATTCTTCAGTTGGACATCGGAGGAAGAAGATTGATCCGCGCTGGAGGTCTTCACGATGGAGCCGTTCCTCATCGAATGAAGATAGAAGATGCCGCATGGATCAAGATGGTTGCCGGTCTGGATCGCCTCTTCTTCCCGGATAGGATGAAGACTTTGGAGCCTCTTCTGGACCTCTTCAGCCGCAGGATTATGGATCGCCAGCCCCCGCTTGGGTTGGATGAAGATTTTGGAGCCAGGACCGATCGGTGATACCCGGCGAGGTGAAGATAAGGTAGGAAGATCTTCAGGGGCTTAGTGTTAGGTTTATTTAAGGGGGGTTTGGGTTAGATTAGGGGTATGTGGGTGGTGGGTTGTAATGTTGGGGGGGGGGTATTGTATGGTTTTTTTTACAGGCAAAAGAGCTGAATTCTTTGGGGCATGCCCCACAAAAAGGTCCTTTTAAGGGCTGGTAAGGTAAAAGAGCTTTGATCTTTTTTAATTTAGAATAGGGTGGGGCATTTTTTTATTTTGGGGATCTTTGTTATTTTATTAGGGAGCTTAGAGTAGGTGTAATTAGTTTAAAATTGTTGTAATATTTTTCTAATGTTTGTAAATATTTTATTATTTTTTGTAACTTATAGTTCTTTTTTATTTTTTGTACTTTAGTTAGTTTATTTAATTGTAGTTATTTGTAGGTATTGTATTTAATTAATGTATTGATAGTGTAGTGTTAGGTTTAATTGTAGCTAATTGGAGGTATTTTATTTTATTTATTTATTGATAGTGTAGTGTTAGGTTTAATTGTAACTTAGGTTAGGATTTATTTTACAGGTAATTTTGTAATTATTTTAACTAGGTAACTATTAAATAGTTCTTAACTATTTAATAGCTATTGTACCTGGTTAAAATAAATACAAAGTTACCTGTAAAATAAATATAAATCCTAAAATAGCTATAATATAATTATAATTTATATTGTAGCTATATTAGGGTTTATTTTACAGGTAAGTATTTAGCTTTAAATAGGAATAATTTATTTAATAAGAGTTAATTTATTTCGTTAGATTTAAATTATATTTAATTTAGGGGGGGTGTTAGTGTTAGGGTTAGACTTAGCTTTAGGGGTTAATCCATTTATTACAGTAGCGGCGAGATTCGGTCGGCAGATTAGGGGTTAATAATTGAAGTTAGGTGTCGGCGATGTTAGGGAGGGCAGATTAGGGGTTAATACTATTTATTATAGGGTTATTGAGGCGGGAGTGAGGCGGATTAGGGGTTAATAACTTTATTATAGTAGCGGTGCGGTCCGCTCGGCAGATTAGGGGTTAATAAGTGTAGGCAGGTGGAGGCGACGTTGAGGGGGGCAGATTAGGGGTTAATAAATATAATATAGGGGTCGGCGGTGTTAGGGGCAGCAGATTAGGGGTACATAAGGATAACGTAGGTGGCAGCGCTTTGCGGTCGGCAGATTAGGGGTTAATTATTGTAGGTCACTGGCGGCGACGTTGTGGGGGGTAGGTTAGGGGTTAATAAATATAATATAGGGGTCGGCGGTGTTAGGGGCAGCAGATTAGGGGTACATAAGTATAACGTAGGTGGCGGTTGGCAGATTAGGGGTTAAAAAATTTTAATCGAGTGGCGGCGATGTGGGGGGACCTCGGTTTAGGGGTACATAGGTAGTTTATGGGTGTTAGTGTACTTTAGAGCACAGTAGTTAAGAGCTTTATGAACCGGCGAAGCTCTGACTTTTTTCTGCGGCTGGAGTTTTGTCGTTAGATTTCTAACGCTCAATTCAGCCACGACTCTAAATACCGGCGTTAGAAAGATCCCATTGAAAAACATAATTTATGTAAGAACTTACCTGATAAATTCATTTCTTTCATATTAACAAGAGTCCATGAGCTAGTGACGTATGGGATATACATTCCTACCAGGAGGGGCAAAGTTTCCCAAACCTTAAAATGCCTATAAATACACCCCTCACCACACCCACAATTCAGTTTAACGAATAGCCAAGAAGTGGGGTGATAAGAAAAAGTGCGAAGCATAAAAAATAAGGAATTGGAATAATTGTGCTTTATACAAAAAAATCATAACCACCACAAAAAAGGGTGGGCCTCATGGACTCTTGTTAATAGGAAAGAAATGAATTTATCAGGTAAGTTCTTACATAAATTATGTTTTCTTTCATGTAATTAACAAGAGTCCATGAGCTAGTGACGTATGGGATAATGACTACCCAAGATGTGGATCTTTCCACGCAAGAGTCACTAGAGAGGGAGGGATAAAATAAAGACAGCCAATTCCTGCTGAAAAAAATCCACACCCAAAATAAAGTTTAACAAAAAACATAAGCAGAAGATTCAAACTGAAACCGCTGCCTGAAGTACTTTTCTACCAAAAACTGCTTCAGAAGAAGAAAATACATCAAAATGGTAGAATTTAGTAAAAGTATGCAAAGAGGACCAAGTTGCTGCTTTGCAGATCTGGTCAACCGAAGCTTCATTCCTAAACGCCCAGGAAGTAGATACTGACCTAGTAGAATGAGCTGTAATTCTCTGAGGCGGAATTTTACCCGACTCAACATAGGCAAGATGAATTAAAGATTTCAACCAAGATGCCAAAGAAATAGCAGAAGCTTTCTGGCCTTTCCTAGAACCGGAAAAGATAACAAATAGACTAGAAGTCTTACGGAAAGATTTCGTAGCTTCAACATAATATTTCAAAGCTCTAACAACATCCAAAGAATGCAATGATTTCTCCTTAGAATTCTTAGGATTAGGACATAATGAAGGAACCACAATTTCTCTACTAATGTTGTTGGAATTCACAACTTTAGGTAAAAATTCAAAAGAAGTTCGCAACACTGCCTTATCCTGATGAAAAATCAGAAAAGGAGACTCACAAGAAAGAGCAAATAATTCAGAAACTCTTCTAGCAGAAGAGATGGCCAAAAGGAACAAAACTTTCCAAGAAAGTAATTTAATGTCCAATGAATGCATGGGTTCAAACGGAGGAGCTTGAAGAGCTCCCAGAACCAAATTCAAACTCCAAGGAGGAGAAATTGACTTAATGACAGGTTTTATACGAACCAAAGCTTGTACAAAACAATGAATATCAGGAAGAATAGCAATCTTTCTGTGAAAAAGAACAGAAAGAGCAGAGATTTGTCCTTTCAAAGAACTTGCGGACAAACCCTTATCTAAACCGTCCTGAAGAAACTGTAAGATTCTCGGTATTCTAAAAGAATGCCAAGAAAAATGATGAGAAAGACACCAAGAAATATAAGTCTTCCAGACTCTATAATATATCTGTCGAGATACAGATTTACGAGCCTGTAACATAGTATTAATCACGGAGTCAGAGAAACCTCTTTGACCAAGAATCAAGCGTTCAATCTCCATACCTTTAAATTTAAGGATTTCAGATCCTGATGGAAAAAAGGGCCTTGTGACAGAAGGTCTGGTCTTAACGGAAGAGTCCACGGTTGGCAAGAGGCCATCCGGACTAGATCCGCATACCAAAACCTGTGAGGCCATGCCGGAGCTACCAGCAGAACAAACGAACATTCTTTCAGAATCTTGGAGATTACTCTTGGAAGAAGAACTAGAGGCGGAAAGATATAGACAGGATGATACTTCCAAGGAAGTGATAATGCATCTACTGCCTCCGCCTGAGGATCCCGGGATCTGGACAGATACCTGGGAAGTTTCATGTTTAGATGGGACGCCATCAGATCTATTTCTGGAAGTTCCCACATTTGAACAATCTGAAGAAATACCTCTGGGTGAAGAGACCATTCGCCCGGATGCAACGTTTGGCGACTGAGATAATCCGCTTCCCAATTGTCTACACCTGGGATATGAACCGCAGAGATGAGACAGGAGCTGGATTCCGCCCAAACCAGAATTCGAGATACTTCTTTCATAGCCAGAGGACTGTGAGTCCCTCCTTGATGATTGATGTATGCCACAGTTGTGACATTGTCTGTCTGAAAACAAATGAACGATTCTCTCTTCAGAAGAGGCCAAAACTGAAGAGCTCTGAAAATTGCACGGAGTTCCAAAATATTGATCGGTAATCTCACCTCCTGAGATTCCCAAACTCCTTGTGCCGTCAGAGATCCCCACACAGCTCCCCAACCTGTGAGACTTGCATCTGTTGAAATTACAGTCCAGGTCGGAAGCACAAAAGAAGCCCCCTGTATTAAACGATGGTGATCTGTCCACCATGTTAGAGAGTGTCGAACAATCGGTTTTAAAGATATTAATTGAGATATCTTCGTGTAATCCTTGCACCATTGCTTCAGCATACAAAGCTGAAGTGGTCGCATGTGAAAACGAGCAAAGGGGAACGCGTCCGATGCAGCAGTCATAAGACCTAGAATTTCCATGCATAAGGCTACCGAAGGGAATAATTGTGACTGAAGGTTTCGACAAGCTGTAATCAACTTTAAACGTCTCTTGTCTGTTAAAGACAGAGTCATGGACACTGAATCCATCTGGAAACCCAGAAAGGTTACCCTTGTCTGAGGAATCAAAGAACTTTTTGGTAAATTGATCCTCCAACCATGATCTTGAAGAAACAACACAAGTTGATTCGTATGAGATTCTGCTAAATGTAAAGACTGAGCAAGTACCAAGATATCGTCCAAATAAGGAAATACCACAATACCCTGTTCTCTGATTACAGACAGAAGGGCACCGAGAACCTTTGTAAAAATTCTTGGAGCTGTAGCTAGGCCAAACGGCAGAGCCACAAATTGGTAATGCTTGTCCAGAAACGAGAATCTCAGAAACTGATAATGATCTGGATGAATCGGAATATGCAGATATGCATCCTGTAAATCTATCGTGGACATATAATTCCCTTGCTGAACAAAAGGTAAGATAGTCCTTACAGTTACCATCTTGAAAGTTGGTATCCTTACATAACGATTCAATATTTTTAGATCCAGAACTGGTCTGAAAGAATTCTCCTTCTTTGGTACAATGAAGAGATTTGAATAAAACCCCATTCCCTGTTCCGGAACTGGAACTGGCATAATTACTCCAGTCAACTCTAGATCTGAAACACATTTCAGAAATGCTTGAGCTTTTACTGGATTTACTGGGACACGGGAAAGAAAAAATCTCTTTGCAGGAGGTCTCAACTTGAAACCAATTCTGTACCCTTCTGAAACAATGCTCTGAATCCAAAGATTGTGAACAGAATTGATCCAAATTTCTTTGAAAAAACGTAACCTGCCCCCTACCAGCTGAGCTGGAATGAGGGCCGCACCTTCATGTGGACTTAGAAGCAGGCTTTGCCTTTCTAGCTGGCTTGGATTTATTCCAAACTGGAGATGGTCTCCAAACTGAGACTGCTCCTGAGGATGAAGGATTAGGCTTTTGTTCTTTGTTGAAACGAAAGGAACGAAAACGATTATTAGCCCTGTTTTTACCTTTAGATTTTTTATCCTGTGGTAAAAAAGTTCCTTTCCCACCAGTAACAGTTGAAATAATGGAATCCAACTGAGAACCAAATAATTTATTACCCTGGAAAGAAATGGAAAGTAAAGTTGATTTAGAAGCCATATCAGCATTCCAAGTTTTAAGCCATAAAGCTCTTCTAGCTAAAATAGCTAGAGACATAAACCTGACATCAACTCTGATAATATCAAAAATGGCATCACAGATAAAATTATTAGCATGCTGAAGAAGAATAATAATATCATGAGAATCACGATGTGTTACTTGTTGCGCTAAAGTTTCCAACCAAAAAGTTGAAGCTGCAGCAACATCAGCCAAAGATATAGCAGGTCTAAGAAGATTACCTGAACACAGATAAGCTTTTCTTAGAAAGGACTCAATTTTCCTATCTAGAGGGTCCTTAAACGAAGTACCATCTGACGTAGGAATAGTAGTACGTTTAGCAAGGGTAGAAATAGCCCCATCAACTTTAGGGATCTTGTCCCAAAATTCTAATCTGTCAGACGGCACAGGATATAATTGCTTAAAACGTTTAGAAGGAGTAAAAGAATTACCCAAATTATCCCATTCTTTGGAAATTACTGCAGAAATAGCATTAGGAACAGGAAAAACTTCTGGAATAACCACAGGAGCTTTAAATACCTTATCTAAACGTTTAGGATTAGTATCAAGAGGACCAGAATCCTCTATTTCTAAAGCAATTAGAACTTCTTTAAGTAAAGAACGAATAAATTCCATTTTAAATAAATATGAAGATTTATCAGCATCAACCTCAGAAACAGAATCCTCTGAACCAGAGGAGTCATCAGAATCAGAATGATGATGTTCATTTAAAAATTCATCTGTAGGGAGAGAAGTTTTAAAAGATTTTTTACGTTTAGCAGAAGGAGAAATAACAGACATAGCCTTCTTTATGGATTCTGCAACAAAATCTCTTATATTATCAGGAACATTCTGCACCTTAGATGTTGAGAGAACTGCAACAGGCAATGGTACATTACTAAAGGAAATATTATCTGCTTTAATAAGTTTGTCATGACAATCAGTACAAACAACAGCTGGAGAAATAGCTACCAAAAGTTTACAGCAGATACACTTAGCTTTGGTAGTTTCAGTACTTGACAGCGATTTTCCTGTAGTATCTTCTGGCTCAGATGCAACTCGAGACATCTTGCAATATGTAAGAGAAAAAACAACATATAAAGCAAAATTGATCAAATTCCTTAAATGACAGTTTCAGGAATGGGAAAGAATGCCAAAGAACAAGCTTCTAGCAACCAGAAGCAATAAAAAATGAGACTTAAATAATGTGGAGACAAAAATGACGCCCATATTTTTTCGCGCCAAATAAGACGCCCACATTATTTGGCGCCTAAATGCTTTTTGGCGCCAAAATGACGCCACATCCGGAACGCCGACTTTTTTGGCGCGAAATAACGTCAAAAAATGACGCAACTTCCGGCGACACGTATGACGCCGGAAACGGAATAGAATTTTTTGCGCCAAAAAAGTCCGCGCCAAGAATGACGCAATAAAATGAAGCATTTCAGCCCCCCGCGAGCCTAACAGCCCACAGGGAAAAATCAATTTTTAAGGTAAGAAAAAATGATCAAATCAAAAAAATGCATTATCCCAAATATGAAACTGACTGTCTGAAAATAAGGAAAGTTGAACATTCTGAGTCAAGGCAAATAAATGTTTGAATACATATATTTAGAACTTTATAAACAAAGTGCCCAACCATAGCTTGGAGTGTCACAGAAAATAAGACTTACTTACCCCAGGACACTCATCTACATATAGCAGATAGCCAAACCAGTACTGAAACGAGAATCAGCAGAGGTAATGGTATATATAAGAGTATATCGTCGATCTGAAAAGGGAGGTAAGAGATGAATCTCTACGACCGATAACAGAGAACCTATGAAATAGACCCCTTAGAAGGAGATCACTGCATTCAAATAGGCAATACTCTCCTCACATCCCTCTGACATTCACTGCACGCTGAGAGGAAAACCGGGCCCCAACTTGCTGCGGAGCGCATATCAACGTAGAATCTAGCACAAACTTACTTCACCACCTCCATCGGAGGCAAAGTTTGTAAAACTGAATTGTGGGTGTGGTGAGGGGTGTATTTATAGGCATTTTAAGGTTTGGGAAACTTTGCCCCTCCTGGTAGGAATGTATATCCCATACGTCACTAGCTCATGGACTCTTGTTAATTACATGAAAGAAAGATAGGATACGCAAATGACGTAAGGGGATCTGCGGTATGGAAAAGTCGCGGCTGGAAAGTGAGAGTTAGACCCTTTCCTGACTGACTCCAAATACCGGCGGTAGCCCAAAACCAGCGTTAGGAGCCTCTAACGCTGGTTTTGACGGCTACCGCCCAACTCTAAATCTAGGCCTTAGAATTTATTTCAGCTTAGATAAATTGACATAGGAGTTGGTTATTTGCACAAATAAAATATACAATTTCTGATGTTTTAAATTGGAATTATATAGGATAAATTGTGCTATACAGCCGATTGTACCGTCTGAATATTAGTGGCTCATATCTTGGTATCTTATTGTGGTAGTTTAATAAAAAAATTGTGAATAAGGTAAATTTTATGATCTTTGCATAGCATAATAGTTTAAACGTGTATAGTTCGATTCAGATCTGGTTTTCTACAAATATATTTTAATGTGTCTATAAATTTTAACTAATATAAAGAATTTAGCAATTTACATTAATTTTATTGTTCAGTATATGCATGTTTATTGGGGGTTTATTTTAAAGAATAATTATTAAATATATTGTATTATAACCCGGCCATATACGGATATATATATATATATATATATAGGATATTAGTGGAGATGGAGGGCACTCACAGGACTTCATACATAAGATAACTTTTATTGTAGTAGTAACATAAATACCGTGTCGACGTTTCGGCCTTTTCTTAGGCCTTCTTCAAGACAAATTTCATAGTCTAAAAACATAAACAAAAAGAATATGATAAAAAACATTACCAAAATGCAATGTCCAAGTATACACCAAAGTGTGACCCTCCACCAGAGGAGACCATCATAGCCCAAGTGAGACTTAAAAAGACTTCAAGTGAGATAAAGAAGCCATAACATACAGCTGCCATGGGAGAAGTAAGAAAAGGCAAGAGAGCCAAAGGAAGCAGGGAACAGGAAAAAAGAAGAGAGGGTGAGTATGGATGAAAATGTGACAAAATGAACCACTGCTGGAACTACCGTAGTCCACATGGGACAAAAGTCTCCCTTATCAGTTATATGCTGTAAAGCACCTTGTGGCGGGCCCATATCATCAAAACCTTAACTAAAAGTTAAAACCATAGTAATAATTCAATTGATAGACTCGATAGCATCTCCACTAATATCCTATGCATATCGTTTGAGGATTGCACCCAGGCACTGGAAACATTGATGTGGAAGGAGTGCTGGGCCACCGGCTACCACGCATATTTCTTTTAAGAACTGTTCCTATGCACCCCCCTTGTCAGGAGTACCAAGTACACCATCAGGGCTTTATGTCCCACCATGCTCCCCTGAACTGTTGTTTTTAAAATCACTGTTTGAACAAAGAATACTAGGCTGACCAGGGACTATTTCATTTCTTCATTTACTCTATGTCTGGTGTGATTCTTTGACTCCTACCGGACACCTTTCACTATGGAAGATCTTGTGTACAATAGCCACTATCGCGAAAGAAGGGTCTATCAATGGCTATCAGGCAGAAATGCCCCCTTTAGACAAAGACGTAATGATCGCAGACCCCGGACATTGGCTAACACTGTGGACACGAGCGGGGGAGACTCTAGTGAAGCTGAATCCTCTATCAGTAATCCGAATGCTGTGAAACCACAGGCGCAGGTGAAGACAAGATCAAAGAATAAACCCCCATTACCGGCAAAAAACGGCAAACCGCCAGCCCCAGACGCAGGCCATACGTCAGACGAGGCGGGTGATGGAAGAAAACAGCGAAAAAACTAATGGACACGGAAAGTGTGATAATCAATATAAGTAACAGACCTATTGATGAAGATGAAATTAAACTACTCAGCAAGGGTTTAAGTTATGTACCCACTCCGCGTGTGGATGTCTTTGACAACCTGGTCGATATACATCGCTTGCAAAGAACATTAAAAATTAAGAACCATTTTAAGAACTCCACGCCATTAGATAGGGAAAAGAGATTTGTGACTAAATCTGGGTTTGAACCTAAGAACACGCATCCTACTATCAAGACATTCACCAGTGTTTGTTTCCGGCAAATCTCCAATGAGCTTAGCGATATGGGCACTTGCAGAACAAATTTAGAAAAACAAGAATGGGCAGCCCTACAAAGACTCAAGAAAGATGATTCCATAGTGATCAGACCGGCGGACAAGGGGGGGGGCCATTGTTGTGCTCGATTATCAGTACTATAGAGATGAATTATTGGAGCAATTAAACGAAACTATTACCTACAAAAGGTTAACTGCTAATCCTACACTAACCTACAAAAGAAAGCTAGAAGACATCTTAACTTTTGCCTTAAACAATGGTTACATTGAACAGACATTGTGGGACTTTTTGGTCCCAGCATTCCCCAGATACCCTATTATCTATTCTATCCCAAAGATCCACAAGGATGCATGTAAACCGCCTGGGCGACCAATTGTATCAGCGGTGGGATCATTGTTTCA